>NW_027312331.1:0-31954 GCF_040954645.1 Diabrotica undecimpunctata | reverse complement strand
ACGCGCTATCTCAGAGTCTTCTCACATGACAATACCAAATTAAACGTTTTTCTTCGATGTAGCTGCGTATGTCTTGTTCTACTGCCATTCTTCGTATTATCTCCTCATTTCTGATGCGATCCATTTTTGTCACTCTGCAGCTTCTTCTCATGAACTCCATTTCAGTTGCTGTGATTTTGGACCTGTTTCGTTTATTTATTACCCAATTCTCTGCTCCATAGGTCATGATACTGCATACCAAGTAAATTCTCTTCTTTGTATTTCTGGTAATCTGTCTATCCCACAGTACCCCGTTTATTTGTTTAATACATGTTCTTATCTGTGCTAATCTGCTGCTTATCTCTTGCTCGGTGGTTCCATTTTTTGAGAGTATGAATCCTAAATATTTAAATTTGTCAGTGCCGTTAATTTCGCTATTATCGTCCATTTACAAGTTTCTCACTGGTTCTTGCTCTGTTGTTAAATATTCGGTCTTTTCTAGATTTATTTTCAGTCCATTTTTTGTGTATTCCTTTTCTTATTTTCGGAGCATATAGCACAGATCTTCTTCATCTTGAGCCGTTACCACTTGGTCATCTGCAAAGCTTAATGTGTACAAGAAGTTGTCCCGGATTGGTATTCCCATCCCTTCACATTTCCTTTTCCATGGTTTTAATATTTGTTCGAGGAATATCTTAAACAGTGTCGGAGATGTAGAGCATCCCTGCAATAAGCCTTTTGTGGTCTTAAATTCGTTGGAGTATTTATTGCCGGTTTTAACTCTTACCTTGTTGTTGTTGTAAAGGTTTTTTACAGCTTCTATTAACCTCTGAGTTATTCCGATTTCCTTCATAGTGTTATATAGTTGTTTTCTGGGGACCGGGTCATATGCCTTTTTTAAATTTATGAATGCCATGTGTACTGGTCTATTTTTTGCAATTTTTTTTTCAATTAATTGTTGGAGTGTATAAATGTGGTCTATGCAAAATCTTCCTGCTGTGAACCCCGCCTGATCTTCTCCGATTTTATTTGAGATAGATTTTTCCAGTTTTTCTTTTAGTATTTTTCCATATAATCTGCCCATACATGCTATCACACTGATGCCTCTGTAGTTCCCGCATTTCTTCTTATCTCCCTTTTTATGTATCGAGGTTATATATGCTTTGGACCATTCTTCTGGTATTTCGTTCAGGTTTATAGCGTTACTGAATATTTCGTGTATAATTCTGTGTAGTTTGTGCGTTTCGTACTGAATTAGTTCATTAACGATTCCTCCTGGTCCCCCTAATTTTTTGTTCTTTAAAGTCTTTATGGCATTCTTTACTTCGATTAATGTTATCTCAATCGGTTCTTCATTCTGATTTTGTTGTTTTTCCTGTTCTGTGTCTGTCTCTATGAAATCTGGGCGGTTTTCTGCGAGTAGTTCTTTATAGTAGTCTTCCCACTCTTTTTCTAAAATGTATTGTATGTGGACCTTTTCGTTGTTATTCTTGCTTAAAGATTTCAGTATTTTCCAGGTTTCCGAATTCCTTGTTCCTCCTATGTATTGTTCAATTTTGTGCACATGTTTCTTCTCATGCTTCATTCTTTTCTTTTGCCCTTCTTCGTTTTACTTCTCTGTTTTTCTCTTTGTACTTCTGTACAAAGACCTTGTAGACTGTATAAAGAAGACTGTACCTTGTTCTTCTATAAAACACACATTCTATACAAAATACTATCCTCTTTTTTTAGTATTCTTCTTTTTCAAAACAAAAATTTAAATCATATGAAATATTTTTTTATTATCATATATTTAATGTCGTCCTCGTACTTTAATACTAAGGTTACAATATTAACTATATAGAATTTAATTTAAATGAACTATGCCTATAGCTACTAAAAATTTTATGATGATTAGATTTTGATTGTCTCTAAGAGGCCCGGATATGACATTGGAAGGTTTTTATATTTATGGGCAATCGGTGCTTATAGTCAGGTGTTTGGTATAATTTCTAAAACAGTCATCATCATCAGTGGCATTACAGCTCGTTATGAGCCAAAGCCTTTTTCAGAACAATCTTCCATTCGCCCCTGTCTCTGGCAACTCTTCTCCATGCTTTAACTCCGATGTATTTTAGATCATCCTCTATGTTATCTTGATACCTAAGTTTTGGTCTTCCTCTGGCTCGTCTTCCCACTAGTCCTCTTTGGTCGAAAATTTTTCTGATCGTTGCATCTTCATCTCGCCTAATTACATGTCCTATTCATCGAAGGCGTGCTAATTTATTACATTTTACAACGACAGGTTCCCCAAAACTTCTATATAACTCAAAGCTGTAGCGCCTACGCCACAAACCCTGTTCTTGGATTTCTCCATATATTTTCCTTAGAATTTTTCTCTCGAAACGTTTAAGCAATTCTAGGTCGTTCTTTGTAAATGACCACGTTTCAGACGTGTTAACACTGGCCTTATTAGTGTTTTATATACGGTAACTTTAATTTTTCTGGGTAGTTTTGGGGCCACATGTTTCCTCAAGCCATAATAGCACTTATCGGCAAGCAATATTCTTCTTTTAATTTCTTCGCTGAAATTGTTGTCTTTGGTCAGCAGCGAGCCCAGGTAGACGAAGGTGTCCACACCTTCCAGTTCCAGATCATCAATTAATAGTCTAGGTATTTGGTTGCCTGATCTAGTACAATACATATACTTGGTTTTCTGTGCGTTCATTTTTAATCCCATTCTAAGTGCAGACGCCCTCACTGATCGAAATGCTTCGATCAGAGATTCTGTGGACCTAGCAATAATGTCTATGTCATCTGTATATCCGACCACTTGTACAGATTTATTAAAGATTTATTAAATTACTTTTTCTAGTAAAAGGTTAAATTATAAGAGACACGACAGTCCATCTCCCTGTCTCAGGGGAGATGGATACCATTTTTATAATGGAAGGGTCTGGAAAAGTCGTTTTGGATTATGAAGGGAATATCTAAGAACAATTAAAAGGTTCCAAACCGAAAGAAAAAATATATTATTTATTAGACAGGCTTTTATAAAAGGTTATTCCTCCAGTTTAAACCCACCTATTGGAAAAGTTGGAAAAGTGGAAAAGTCCGTAGACTAATAATTACTTATATTAGATCTGAAACAACTGGCTTTATAAATGGTGGTTTATTAGAATTTACTTTAAGAACATCAAAGATTATCATAAGCAAATGAGTACAGACGTATTTAAAGACATTTTTTTTTTTTCAGATGGTTAGTACCATACCACAAAATTCTGTCACAGTAATGGAAAATTTCTTTAGCCATTATTATTTGTATTCACATGCTTACTTTCACCCCCTCTTATGTTTATATATATATATATATATATATATATATATATATATATATATATATATATATATATATATCTTTTCTTCCGATCTTTGTATTGGCGTCTCCTATAATAATTTTAATATCTTATTTCTTCAGACATTTCGGGCATTTCTTCAGACAATGACTCTAATTCTTTATAAAATTTATCTTTCACTTCTCCTTTTTCTTCTGTTGGAGCATGTATATATATCAGCGGTATCATGTTCTCTTTTCCTTTAATTCTAATTGCATACATTATGTCAGATGTTGCTACGAATCGTTTTACCTGCTCCACGTCTTCATGTACCAGAAAACTCATTCCAAAATTCCTATTATCGCCCCCACTTGTATAAAACGTGTATGGGCAAAAGTTTTCAATGTTGTTTCCAGTCAAATGTGTCTTTTTTGTATTGCTATGAAGTGTATTTTATATTTTTTAAGTTCTTCTATTAGGTTAATTAATGCTCCCTCCTCGTATACTCCTCGTACATTCCATGTCGCAATATTTAGGTAGGTACTCTTATTTTTTGTTTTGGTATTTATGTTCAAACTCATTTTTCTATTCCTGGTTAGGGTCCGTCGGCATAATGGGCTCTTCTTTGCTTTTCCACTACTATATGTCCATATTTCTAGTAATTTTTACGTTTAAAAGTACCATTTCCGGCCCATTCCCATTTTATGCCATCCCAGTTAGTTTTTTGTACCCTATCTTCACGTTTTTACCTTCAGCTCTTAATTCCTTGCCTTTATTTATAATGTTCCGCCTCATGTGTCTTTCCTTTTCAGTCAGGTCATCGTTGATGAAGATCTTTTCTCCACTAAGAAATCTGAGTTTAATTTTTTCTTTCATTACCTTAATTTTTTGTCATAATCCTTCATTTGTACCATACATATATTGTTTTTTAGCTTTATTGCAGATTCTATTTCGACTCCTTCTTATAGGTGCTTTTGTATAAAATTTTTTACGTTATTTTTAAGAGTGTTTCATTTGCTGCGACTATTGGTAGACCCGTAATTACTATATTATCTTTTTACATCCGTTTTTTAATTCTTTCTACATTGTTTTCAACCTGGGTTAGTTTGTTTTTTGTATCTTCCAATTCTTGCTATATCTTTATATTTTCTTTTCTTAGCGCTATCATTTCTTCTCTATATTCCTTATTTTCATTCCTGATTTCTTTTAGTTCCCCCTTCATATTCTTGAACATACTCATAACGTCGATCTCATCCTCTGAATTTTCTCTCCTTGGTTTTCTTTTACTTAGTATTCTTACAGTGTTTTTGCTCTACAGGAAAGGTGAAGTCGACCCTCTATCTGTTTTTTTGCTTTGTGACGCAATATCATCACTGTCTGTGTGCATCATATATGTTTCTAAGGACCGCGAAAGGAACTAGACACGCTTCAACTGCTCAAAAATCCAGTTCCTATCAATCCTCAGTTAGCAGAATTAATTTTAACCTTGGCAACGTCGCAAAATTAACAGACAGTTCTACCAGTATGACTGTTTCGAACTGTAAATAACCTTACTCACTCTTATCACTTCAAACACCAGTTTTTACTGAAAGCTTATTTTTTTTTTTTTAGAAATTTCTCACTGCGGTATTACGAAGCCTTTTTAAGTTCACATAATATGTAAACAAACCGTAAATTATTTTTCGCTACTAATCGCGATATATGGGATTTTAGTAGGAGAAAAATAAATTTACTTTTATCAACTTAGTTGCTTTGAATGGTTTAATACTAGAATAAATTTAGATTATAAAAAGATTACATTTTCGAAACATTTATACCCAATTCCTTGGCAAATCCTTCGTTTTCGTTTTATGTTAAACCTCAAACCAATTATACAGGGTGTTTCAAAAATGTATGTCATAAATTAAATCACGCATTCCTAGAACAAAAACAAATTGATAGAATTCAACTTACCTTAGTACAAAAGTCTACACAAAAAAAGTTTGCTTGACATTTTGTAATAAAAATGGACACGTTACTTTTTTGTTTTAAAACCATTTTTCATACAAAAGAAACAAAATCTAAGCGCACAGAGAAATTTTAAGGGGGGTGTGCAGCCCTAAATCCCCCAAACTTTTGTACGTTCAAATCAAATGACTTTTGTGGCATCATTAGTTTAACACATTACTTTTAAATTTTTTTTGCCTCTTATCACTTTTTTCAAAAACAATTTTTATTGAGTTACAGCCCTTTTCATTAACCTTTAAAAAATTACGTGCAACTAAATAAATGGCATAAATGAATTAACAAGTACAAAAATGTCTATAACCTCTATAAATATGATATTACAATAAATGTTCAATGACGAAATTGATTTGCAGCTTCAATTATTCTAACCCTCAATTGTTGTTCGTCCTCTATTGTTACAGAATACACTTTCTCTTTCATAGATGCCAAAAGCAAAAGTCCATGGGGTTAAGACCTGGACTTCTGGGTGGCCAAGAAATAGGTGCGTGACGACCCCTTCCAATCCACTGACCAGGATACTGTCTGCAAAGGTATACCCGGACTTCATTATTGTAATGCGGTGGAGCGCCATCTTGTAGAAACCACATATTTTGCCTTATTGCAATAATCATTTCTTCCAAGTACTCTTGTAAATCGTTTGCCAAGAACTGCAAATAATTATCACCATTTAAATTGTTGGGAAGAAATACTGGGCCTATTAGATTGTTATCCACAATTCCTGCCGAAACATTAACTTTGAAAGTTCTTTGGTGATGAGTCGTTTTTTTTGGCGTGAGGATTTTCGTCGGGCCAAATTTGCTCGTTATGATGGTTTGTTATTCCATTTCTACTGAAGGTAGCCCCGTCGGTAAACAAAACATTTCTAATAAAATTAACGTTTTGAGTGTTATTCATTAACAACCGAGCGCAAAATTTAATCCTTTTAGGATAATCTTCAACCAATAACTCTTGAACCGTTGTTAAGGGATAAGGTTTAAGCAGCTGATCCTTTAAACGCCTCAAAACGCTTACGTGAGGAACAATTTAGTTGAGCAACTATTACTCTTATACTTGTTTAAGGGACTTCTTCAATGATTTCTAAAATGTCTTCATCAGTTGCATCCATTTTTGAACGACCACTATTGCCAGCAACTTGTGGTTGGAATGTACCCGTTTCCCGTAAACGACGATCAATGGTCAGAAATTATCGTCTATCGGGTGTATTTCGATTGGGGTATTTTACTGCATAACGCCTTGCGGCTGCTGCACTATTTCCTTAACATTCACTCACGATATTCCCGATAGTTTATTGAAATCATAATTTATTCTGATCCAACTTACCCAAAGTTAAATGCATATCTGCCGTTTCCTGAAATGTGTAGGCCATTGTAATATCAAAATTTTTAATATTAATCTTATTCACACAATAAATGATAGCTTCAAATTATTAACTATTATTGATGGAATTGTTTGTAATTATTGTATCCGTACAAACTAATTGTAATTTTATGGCCAACTAGGAAAAAACTAGTTTTTCGAAAAAGTGATAAAGAGGCAAAAAAGCTTTAAAAATAATGTGTTAAACTAATGATGCCACATAATTCATTTGATTTGAACGTACTTAAAAGTTTGGGAGGATTTAGGGCTGCACACCCCCATAAAATTTTCTTGTGCTCTTAGATTTTGTTGTTTCTTCTGTATGAAAAATGCTTTCAGAACAAGAAAGTAACTTGTCCATTTTTATTACAAAATGTCAAGTAGTTTAGGAGATAATGCAAAAAAAAAATAATTTTTATTTTGTAACTTCAAAGGGCTGTAACTTTTATTGTATACACTTTTGTACTGAAGTTGAGATTCAATCAATTTATTTTTTTCATCGGAACGCGTGATTTAATTTATGAGATACCTTTTTGAAATACCCTGTATTAGCTACCTGAATCCCATAATACAGGCAGGGACAAAGATATACAGCAAGTAAAGACACATTTCTAAGGAAAAAATGCTTAGGAGTCGCTTTAAATTTTTCGGCGACCCTCTAGTGTTTTGGACACATTTTTGAATTTTTAAAGAAGTGCTGTACTACCAAGCTTACGATATTTCTATTTTATTCTATTCTTGATAACTACACTAGTCTTAACGCCAAAAACGTTTAATATAATAAATCAGCTTCATATTACAAGAATAAAATCAAATCAAAGTTTCCAAAAAAAAAAGGACATTAAAAGGTTAAAACGATTTCAGTGGTAAAATGAAACAAAATCAAAACAAAATGCAAACTTTCTTTATTAAATACTAAACTTTAACATTATAAACATTATACTGTAAAGAACCATCCAGCGGAAAGATTTATACAAGAACAACATTTGGAAGTACATTTACATTACAAAAAGTTCGGAAACTTCCTAATGACTTAAGGACACTGGAAAGAAATATTATTTATGCTTTCATTTTCTGCGTCTCTCCTCTTCTAATGATACGAACTAGTCAGAATTAATGGTTCGCTTAACGCTTCGCATCCACAGAAATTCTTCAACTAACTTCATAATTAATTTTCTTCTTTGAACTGCTTGTGGCTCTTTGCTATAGCAGTAATTGAATCTGCAAACAAAATATTAAAGGTGTCGTTTGGTAGACTTCAATTATAACAAGATTAAAGGACTCGCTTGCCCTCTGTCTTTGTTTATGTAAATTTAATGAGCTGGAAATAAAACGAAAAGTAGCTATTTATATAACAAGTTACAAAAGGGTTCATTAAAAAAATTTAACCCTTATAATAATGACAATATATTATTTAACAAGATTCCTTCTTTTGAATACCTCATCACTTCCATATAAAGAATTTAAAAAATATATTATAACCACCTAATTTTTAGAAAAATTTATTTTATTTCTTAAACTTTAACTACGGGCGCCCAACCAAAAATCTCAAATACGGGCGCGGTCTACTCTATACATAAGTTACAAATAGCTACAGAAAAAAAATTTCTTTAATAATTAGAACTATATTAAATTGCATAACTTGTGTTTAATCAATGATTAGTTATTATATAATAAAAAATAAAACTAAAAAATAATTCAAAATGGTAAACCAGTGAGAAAAAACGAAAACAGTAATTTATTACATATTGAAACACCAACCTAAAAAAATATGCGAAATGTTTAAATTTTTAACTAGGTAGAAAAATAAACACATACGAGTCTTTATTCACTTTCGTCTTCTTCCTGGTTATGTGAGTTAATACACTCAGGACAAATAATGGTGGACTGTTCTTTGCAAACCAATCTCCTGCAGGTCTGACACGAAGTGGTTGTCACTCTATTTTTACGCCTTTCGCAGCAATAGCACCTTCCTCGTATTTTTGATGGTGGTTCTTCTTCTTCTTGTTCCACTACGGTAGCTTTATATTTCTTCAGGAATAGTTTTAAATCTAAGGCAAACTCTGTATTTCAACTCGTTCTGAAAGGTGAATTTGCAGCATTATACAGGATTTGGCTGTTAATTCCTGCGATGTTTAGGAGCTGAAAAAATACAACCATCGGCCACCTTTGCGTTCTCCTTAATACCGAGTATGTACCGCACATTTTATCTACTGTGTCGACACCTCCTTTGTGAGAATTATAATCTAAAATTACATTTGGCTTTTTTTTCTCCGGATCTACTGCAGAATCATTATGCATGGTTGATATCAAAGGCACAGCTTTATTTTTTGTAGGGACATATGACACTATAGTTACCTCTTTTTCAAATCCGAAAAGGGACGATTCAACTTCTCTTTATTTATGTGGTAGGAACTCTAACGGCAGCTTTCGTTTATTTTTTTATTTTTCTTTAGTGTGCCAACCATTGTTACTTTATCTTTCAAAAGATCATTGGCCAATGAGTAACTTGTGTACCAATTATTATCACATGTCAAGTTCCGGTTTTTCCCTTTCCAGTCTTGAAGTAAACGATGTACAATATCAGCAGGTTTATTTAATTGGTTGTAAGGTACTTGTGGCTGATTACCACAATACACCTCTAAATTTGTAACATAAAATGTCTGGGCATCACACAATACAAATACTTTTAACCTATACTTTGCAGGCTTGGACGGGATATATTGAATAAAACTGCATCTACCTCTGAAAGGTATTAACATTTCGTCAATTGTTACTTCTTCTCCTAAACAGTAGTTATTGTTGCAGTTCTCCACAAAACCATCCAGTGTAATTCGAATAGCAGCAAGCTTATCAGTTTCCTTGCGTATCCCTCTACTATTTTTCTCATCAAATCTTAGAGCAGCAAGCAAAAATAAAAATCGATCAGCACTCATGCACGCTCTAAATATTTCTGAGCTGGTTCCGTCTTTAGTCCACAATTCAAGAAAATGTGTATGGTTTTGCTTTCTAGTTCCTGCAAGAAGTAGTAGTCCGATAAATGTCATAATTTCTGTTTTTGTTGTGTCTTTAGCCCGTCTCGGCCGGTTATACTTTATTCGCATATTTGCAGTTTTCAAGTTTGTACACTCAACTATATTTTCAATAATGTCGTCACTAAAAATTTTTTCGAAATCACTTCTCTCATTGGTAATATCTCTAGCACTCAGCTTTGACCAAGGAAGTATTTTTGCAATATGTTGTACTTATTAAATTAAATTAAATATTCTGTTTACGTTATAAGCCGCACATTTCTGATCGACTGAGTCAACGCCCAATTTTGTAATGTTATAAAAAGTAATAATATTGGGCTTAAAGGCATCTCCAGAATCTTCATCAATCGAGTCATCACAGTGAAAAGATGATAACAGCGTCACGACTTTTTTTCCTTTGGGATATACGACACCAAAGTAATGGATTTGGAAAATGCCAACATAGACGAGTACTGAGGTCTGCTGGAATCAAAAAGTTCCTTTATAATCTCATTTTTATTTTTTCGAATTGTTCTAACAATTGTAATTGTGTGCTGCTCTAGCATGCGCTTTACGATTTCGTGACGTAAATCAATTATCCATGGTTATATTTCTAGACAATCCAAATACAGGCTCACATATTATTTCCACTAAATCGGTGGTTTTAGTACTAACGCGATATGGTCCTAGAAGATGAGCTCTAACGTATAATTTCATATTTACCGTGTAAAAACAGTTGGCGTCCACTAAGAAAAATACTTTTATGCCATATTTGGCTGGCTTATTCGGGATGTACATGCGGAATCCACAACGTCCACGAAATGCAAAAAGCATCTCGTTTAATGTTAAGTAATATTCAGGAACGTAATTAAGTTTACATTTCTTATTAAATGGACCAATAGGAAACGTTTACTATTGGTACAAGTTTGTCTATGGTTCTTATTTCTTCTCTAGTATTTACGTCATCAAAACGCAAGCAATGTAGCAAGAATACAAATCGCCTATGGGCAATAATAGCTCGAAACACCTCTTCGCCTGTTTTATCAGTAGGTCAAAATTCTTTGCAATTTTGGCGGCTTGCTTTGAAAACCACAGCTGGTATCATATACCACTTAACGCCTTTATTTCCACAGTATCTGTAGGTTTGGCTTCATTCGGACCTGCATAATTGTTTCTTAGTTTAGAAATTATTATGTTTGTGTTCTGTACAATGGTTTTAAGAATATTATCATCAATTAAACATTTCTCAACACTCTCAAAGATCAACTGCTTGACGAGCATGTTTTTTTGAACCTGGTAAGTATGAAATTAAATTAGAATTTCTTGTCCGAACGATTTTTGGAGGCGCATGTTTTCTCCAGGAAACCACTATTTTTGTATAATAAAAGAGCCACCGGTTTTCCGTATTTGTTTTAAAATATTTTGAAGTTGCAGGTTCCTCCCCCAATCCTTCCTCTAATTATATTTCCAATTGTTTCTCCCATTCTTCTTGTGTGTCTGTGTTTTGGTCACTTTCTTCAAACCTGTCTGATTCTGGTTCGCTTTCCAAGTCAATATTTTCTGTTTCTATTTCATCATACAGCTGTTGTAATCTGTGAATTTCTTACAGATAAGAATGCATCACTGAAATGTGAAATACAAGAGAAGAAAATTAAAGGCTGGAACATTACTATATTTATATATAACCTAAATTAAAATACTTACTCCATATAGGTTATACTTCACAAAAAATAGGAAAATAAATTTACTAGTCCAACTCACAAAAGGTAAAAAATTTATTTAAAATCCTTTATAAAAGGTTTATAATTAAAACACCCAATTGGGGTATCTCACAATCACAAACGTTTTCGAAATCTATATTCCATCATCAGTGTGTCTAGGTGTACATGTTTTGAGCCACTAAATATTTGGGTAAAAACCCTTTAAATGTTATTAATTTAAATTTAGGTTACATTATTCCATCGTATATGTTATGATGTTAAAGTTATTATACAAGTGGAATTGATGACATGGCAACGTTATACTCTACAATCCCAAAAGGTACTCGAATAGTCGAGTAGTCTGATAGACCATAAGCGCAATTAACTAGTGAACTATTACACACTAATGCAAACCCCGTGGTTCACTGTTGTTCGGCATGTGAACGGAAAGGTACTGACGAACGCAGTTCACTCCGACATAAAATAATCAGTGAGGCATTAGAAATAAATTGTCGCTGGTCTCACAGGCCTCACCTGACTACTCAAGGGTTAAAACGGCACAGCGTTATGAAGGATAATGCCTGGAGTAACCTCTACGTGTTTGCAACTCCAAATTGTGGGTTATATATTTTTTATCGCATTTAAGTGCAAAAAATGGTGTTTTATCATTATTTTTATTTTTATGTTATCTTAGGGTAAAAAAACACAATATTAAATGAAAGAACATAAAAAAACTGTAATTTGAGCTGTGCTACAAAAAATTTGGCCGAATAGTTTATGCAAAATTAACGATTGAAAAATCCAAAACTGTGAATTTTGTGAACTTTTATAAAAAAAATTTAATGCAAAAACAAATGTATTGTAGTTATTTTTAAAATACGTTTTGTTGCCTATAAAATTTCCTAATCTTTTATACATTTTAGTTTGTAAGTAGTCTTAAAGAAACTTTTAAAAATAATTTAATATTAAAATCCACAAGGAAACTAAGTTCCTGTAGCTGGCTGTATACCATGTATCACAAAAAATTTGTTAAAATCCTTTATAAAAGGTATATAATCAGTGTCAGTGATGATGGAATATGGATTCCGAAAACGTTTTGTCTGCATGACAACCCGATTGGGCTTTTTAATTATACAGGGTGTTATCAAAAAAAGGTAACCTTGTCTCTAGGGTAGGTAAAAAACTGAAAAATAATTGGGTTTTGCTTAGTAAAAAATTTTTGTAACGCCATCCGTTTTCAAGATACAGAGCGTTGAAGAAAAAAAAATTTTACGCATTTTTTACGATTTTGCCGAAACTACTAGCAACATTGTAATGAAATTTTATACGAATATGTTTTGGAAGCTGATACATCCCATGAATTTGTTTTTATATCTGATTCTCATAAAGGGCACTAGTTACACGGATCGTACTAAGTATTAGTCAATATAACTTTTTTAAGAGTATAATTATTAATCAAAATTTCTAGTAAACTTAAACATCATTTAATTTTACACGAAAAAGGTACTCTTAGTAAAACTCGATACTGTGTACCGTTTTCGGAATATTTTGATTTAAAAATTATAAAGTAATAATTGATGCTGGTAGTAGTGATAAAGTTCTAATAGGTATACCTCTATTTTCTCCAAGTGTGCCATGGAAATCTGACATTTATTGATTGTTATGACGATAAATCAACAATAATTAGAGTTTTGAAACCTTGTTATTTGTAAAATCAAATCAAAATGTACTCGAATGTTGAATACACTGACATGTTATTAACCTTAGGCGAATGTTTAGGATGTTCTAGTGCAGCTGTGACACGTTCTGCAGAAAAGTTTCCTAGAAGAAATTTACCAAGTAAAAAAACATTTGGAGCCATTGAACGACGTTGTCGAGAAACTGGGAATGTGAGACCAAATAAAATAAATTCTGGTAGACCAAGAACAACAAGAACAATTAATAAAGAAAATAATATTTTAAATTTACTTGATCAAGATCCAACAGTTAGCGTAAGGAATATAGCAAGACAAACAAATACTTCTTCTTCAAGTACTTGGCGGATACTGAAAGAACAGCAATTACATCCTTATCATTACAGACAAGTCTAAGAACTCTTGCCAGATGATCTACCGGTTAGAGTGGATTTTTGTGAAACATTGCAACAAAGGACAGCCCGCAATCCAAATTTTTTAAAATGCATTCTTTTTACGGACGAGGCCACCTTTACGCGACAAGGTATGTTTAACTCCCACAATGCACACTACTGGTGTGATGAGAATCCACGAGTCAAAAGGGTATCACTTTACCAACACTCATTTAAAGTTAATGTTTGGGCAGCAACTTTAGGTAACAAATTAATAAGTTATCATATTCTACCTGGAAATTTAAATGGTGATATGTATCTTGATTTTTGACGTGACAACGTCTTAAATTAGGTTGTGGCTCGGAGTCACTCATGAAAAAGTGTAACGCCCGCTCACGTCTGTTACGATGAGTCACCGAACGAGAGAGAGGCCCGCCGGACCGGCGAATGCCTTGCGTCTCTCTCCCACTCAAACATGATCTGTCCGCTGGTGCGATGCTATTTCTCCTATCATCGTCCTATCCTCAACAAAATCACTCAAATAGAAATTAGTTAAGTTTAAGTTTACATGTACAATGTTTTAGTAAACAAAATATATTTCTATAGTTAAAATTTGTGCAATTCTTATTTTCATTCAATTCCTTGTTCCTATTGTGCAATTTAATAAAATTCATATCAATAAATATTCTACCGAGAAAAAGACGTTGTCATGTAAAATATTCGCCCGTAAAACCGACTTTACAGGCAACCGATTTTTTTAAACAATTCCTTATTCAAGATATTAGAAGATTTAACGCTAAACGAGCAAAGATCTTAATTTTTTAAGCACGATGGAGCTCCACCACACTTTGATAGAAGGTGTCGTAATTGGTTGAGTAATCATTTTTCGAATCGATGGATTGGTAGAGGTGCAGAAGCTCCGATTCATTGGCCTCCTCGGTCATGCGATTTTAACCCTTTGGACTACGCAGTTTGGTCATATATTAAGGAAGAAGTCTATGCTACAGAGGTAAATTCACGCCAAGAATTGGCAGAAAGAATTCAACGTCAATTTAATGACGTCATAGCTGATCCCCTACCGTTTAGAAGGTTAATGGAATCTTTAGAAAAAAGAATAGAGTTGTGTATTCGCGAAAACGGAGGGCATTTTGAACACTTACTGTAATTAAATTTTATTTTATGTTCTTAGTCATTAATTTAATTTTCTTCTTGTGAGTTTTGTTTAATTACTAACTATTTTATACCAGCATCAATTATTACTTCATAATTTTCAAATCAAAATATTCTGAAAACGGTACACAGTATCGAGTTTTACCAAGAGCACATTTTTCGTGTAAAATTGAATGATGTTTAAGTTTACTTGAAATTTTGATTAATAATTATACTCTTAAAAAAGTTATATTGACTAATACTTAGTACGATCCGTGTAACTAGTGCCCTTTATGAGAATCAGATATAAAAACAAATTCATGGGATGTATCAGCTTCCAAAACATATTCGTATAAAATTTCATTACAATGTTGCCAGTAGTTTCGCAAAATCGTAAAAAATGCGTAAAATTTTTTTTTTTTTCGTCAACGCCCTGTATCTTGAAAACGGATGGCGTTACAAAAATTTTTTACTAAGCAAACCCCAATTATTTTTCAGTTTTTTACCTACCCTAGAGACGGGGTTACCTTTTTTGAAACACCCTGTATACCTTTTATAAAGGATTTTAACAAATCTTAATATTAGGTAATTTTGAGTATTTTTTTGGGAAAGTTCCAAATATATGTATTATAACTTTGACAGTTATTTCGCTATGTTTTTAAGCTAACAAATTTTGCATCAACCGTTTTATTTTAATTAATAAAAATATATGAACATAAAGAAATCATTCTGAACACTAATTTGCAAATTTTTTAAAGAAAATAATAAAAGTTAAAAACAAATATTTGTTTGTCAGAATAAGATAGATATTTAGTCATGTTTTAAATCCCAATTTTCGTCCAGCCGTGTCCTTAAAAGAGAGCAATATTTCTTTAATTTTGTTTTTAAAGCAAAATAATTGAAAAGTAAACAACCGTTCAAAATTAATTAAAGTCATTACCGCTGGAAATGTTTTCGTCACTTCTTAAAGGAAAGGTCGATGTCTAAAATGTTAGCGTTTTCACCTCCAAAGTTTTTAGAGTAAACTTCATAAAGTTGATTTAATTCAAGTAAAGATGTTTTATTAAGCGAAATGCTCTAAAAGGAAAATCTTGTGTAGTACGATACTTGAATAAAATGGCCAAGTCTATTTTCAACTAAGTGGAAAATATTGGCATTGTTCCCAAAAATAAATGTAAATTTATAGGCGAATAAAACTTTATAATTACTTTTATAGGAGTAAAAATAACTAGAAAATTAGAGTATTAACCACTCATTACACCACTAAACTTGGAAAAAGGCGGGAAAACACGACAAGTATATTTTTAATCAATATTACGACCATTTTCAAAAAATAAAATGTCTACAAATTGTAAAGAACACAAATAAATGAGTCTAATTAGCCATGCTTTGAAAGTTAGATCACACCGGATGCAATTAAACATCATGAATGGAAACTACGCACTAATTTATCGCATCCATTAAACGAACCCACGTCATTTTTCCTCAAATAATGTGCAGAGTCTCTAGCCATCCCTATATCTCTCATAATGAATTCGTCTTTTAATCAAGCTTCTCTTTCCTCGTCCTGGAAATTGGCTTCGGTTACTCCTATATTCAAGAAAGAAAATAAACTTGATTGCAATAATTATCGTCCAATTAGCCTTGTTCCTATTGTCAGCAAGGTCATGGAATTGATTATTTCGGATGCTATGTCTGAGTTTCATCTTCAAGAAAACGTCATCCCTCACCAACAGCATGGCTTTATCAAAGGTCGATCAACGATCACAAACTTTCTTCATTGTGTAAATGATTGGTCATTATCTTTAAACAATCGATATTCTGTCAATGTACTCTACTTAGACTTCTACAAAGCTTTCGACCGTGTTCAAAAACGTCGATTACTCGATTAACGGAGAGTTAATTCTTTGGATTTAACATTTTATATCCGACAGATACTTTGGAGTTTGTATTGGGGAAGACCACTCACTAAATAAGTCAGTCAAGAGTGAAGTCCCACAAGGATCAGTACTTGGACCGCTACTTTTTTGTATCAACACTAGTGATCTTCTGCTTATTGTATTCAGTAAGGTTTCTATTCACGCTGATAATACGAAATTAGATATGAATCCATCTATTATTCAACATATTGTTCAACACGATCTTTTTTTATATCTGGCTTCGTCGGTTTGCCATACAGCCATTTCTTCTTCTTAAAGTGCCCTCTCCTCAATGGAGGTTGGCTACTACAATTTTAAAATCTTCTCTATCTTCAGCTGTTCTTATTAGCTGTTCAAAATTTAGCCCTGTCCATACAGCCATTTACATGATCTTTTAATCTCATTAGGCGTAGTAAACCAACACGATCTTAATTCAATATTCAAATGGTCCTCAGAATGGTTACTTAACCTTAAATAATGCGTTGTTCTACATATCGGCAAAAATAACCAATCAATACCGTACTTTATTAATGGACATCCCTTAAACTCGGTAACCTCCCACATCGATCTCGGAGTGATAATGACAAGTGACTTAAATTGGTCTGATCACATAGTGTCGGAGTGTAAACGTGCAAATTCAAAACTGTTTTTGATCCGTAAATGTTTTGCACGTATATCTCTGTTTGGCAAGCCAGTGTGGAATCCAGATTTTAGTCGCGATAAAATCCTGCTTAAAAATGTTTAGCGTAAAGCCACAAGACTGGCATACGGCCGTGTAAGACCTAATTATAAAGATGAGACTATCCATGGTTCATCTCACGACATTCGAGCAGCGACGCCTTCGAGGTTACCTAATTATGTCCTTCTGTATTTTTAAACATAATTTTAGGAACCTAAACACCATATTTACTCTATATTAAGAGGAAAGATTAGGAGGCCATCGTTGAAAATTAAAAAGGGAACAAACTGCTGCATGGTTCAGGGTGAATTTTTGCCAAATAGAATATTTACTATCTGGAACAATTTGGATCAAGATTTTACATCTTTAAAAATAAAAATAAACTTGATAGATCTTGATGGATCTTGATTATCTCTATAGATATTTATAGGATTGTATTATTTCAAAACCGCAATATTTATTTAATTATTGTTTCACAATTTTTGTATGATGTACTTAATTTTAACTTTATAATTGGTATTAGTTTTATAAGGATATTTTTTCATTTTTTTGCTTTTTGGGCATAATAGGAGCTCGCTTTTTGCCCTCATTTGTTAAATATTAATAATAATAATAATTGAAAATGAAATTAAATGAAAATGGAGAATAATAATTTATGTTTAGGGTCGCTGCCAGGGGATCGCCAGGGCACGTCTGGAGCCGGCGCTGGACGTGACAGCATGCGGGAAGTCAGTGGCAGGGTATTGAGGAGGCGGGCTCCTGTCATACAATCAGCTACAGCCCAAAAACAACAACAACAACCACAAGTGAGCCAAAAAACAACAAGAGCTCCACCCGCTGAAGGTGCTGCGCTGGAACATCAGCCGGCGCTCACTGAAGCGGGACGACCGAGGCAGCGCATGAAATGGACTGTGTCTATAAATGAAAACATTTTGCGTTTGTGACGAACCTCGGTCAAGAAACGGTCGGCAATCGACAACAACTGTATGCCGAATTTTGCAGGGAGTACCCAGAGATTCAAGTATCTGAACAGCGAATAGCAGATCAATACTTGGTAATTATAAGAAATAATCTTATCCCAGAGGCTAGACGCGATACCATCAGAAGTGTGCCCTAATGAGCAGATTCGTGAGCCCCTCATACAAAACACTCAACCTGCTAATAAGCAGCAGAACAACAATGAGTTGCACGATAGTCTGGTAAGAGAAATGGCACGTGCCGTACAAGAGTTTAATGGTACAAACCTACTTAGCAGACCACCGCTACGAAAAATTATATTGTGGAAGCCCATACATTAGAATATTTGCATATGCTGATTTACTGTGCAGCAACAGTAATTGCTAATGATATGGACATTAAGATCAGAACACGACGGGGAACTAATATCGGAAGGACTGAAAACAGAATTGCCCCCTGGGACAAAAAACTGCTGAGGAAAATTGAATTATGGCGCAGGGATATTGGATAAATTACAGAATACATTCGAGGAGTAAGAAGTCGAAAAGTAATTAAAAGAGCTGTAGAAATAAATGTGAACACTCCAAGACACTCACAACATGATCCAGAAAACAACACAGCTCAACACTTCCTAGATACATTAAAACAAAAACTTTCCGTTTATTCAGATCGCCTAAGGAGATACAATGTTAGTAACAACCGTAAATGCGACAATATACTTTTTAAGCATGCATAGAAGGCTTTCTATAGGAAACTGAATTCCCGTAGAAAATGTAAATAAATCATACCCAAGTCAAGAAAAAATTCACGAGTTTTGGGGAAATCAACTTTCGACGCCAGCTACTTATAACAACAATGCTGGATGGATTAAAGACACGACGAACAACTGTCAACACTACAGGACTATTCTTTATGAACCTTTCACCACTGTAGAAGTCTCGAACATTATCAAAGAGCTTCATAACTGGAAATCCCCTGGACCAGACGGAGTTCAAAGCTTCTGTCTTAAGAAGTTCTGTTAAAGAAGAGTGTTCATGAGCTTTTAACAATATTTATTAATAATATTATTTCTAATTCAAAGAAAATATCATCATTTCTTACTTAGGGAACCACTTATCTAATACCGAAGGATCAAAATAACACCCAAGATCCAGCCAAGTACCGCCCAATTACTTGTCTTCCAACTTTGTACAAATTAATCACATCCTGTGTAGCCCGGCGTATTTACCAACACTGTGCTCTAAACAATATCATAGAGTCTCAACAGAAAGAATGCGCTAAGGACTCCATGGGCTGCAAAGAACAACTTATTATCGATTCAGTCATTTCTAACTAGCAATAGTTATTATCGATTCAGTCATTTCTAACCAGACATATACAAAAAAACCTTTTTACTGCCTTCATTGACTACAAGAAGGCTTTTGATTCAGTGCCGCATGAATGGCTTATGGATATATTGAAAATATATAAAGTCGATGATAATCTCGTGACCTTTTTGAAGCATATAATGGCAGAGTGGAAGACTAAAATTCACCTTCAAATACCTGGTGAAACCAATATCGAAACTGAAGATATCCCTATTAACCGGTGCCTTTTCCAGGGAGACTCGTCTCAGCTGCTGAACTCCACTGACTCAGGATATAGCATCAAAAATAACAACACTGTAGTGGCGAAGCTAAATCATCTGTTGTATATGGATGATTTAAAATGAATGGCTTCTACTCGAAACCACCTAGATCAGATGCTAAAAACTGTAGAAAATTTCTCAAATGATATCAGTATGCATTTTAGACAAGATAAGTGCCGTATACTAAATATAGTCAGAGGAACGGTTCAGCGCGGAGGTTTCGATATGCAAGATGGCCAAAACATCGAGGCAATGGGTAAAAATGGTATGTACATATATCTCGGAGTAAAACAAGCGCGGAAAATTGACCATAAACAAATAAAAACTGATCTAACTTCGAAGTTTGTGCGAAGAGTAAGACAACTGAATCGGTCACATCTTAATAGTGAAAATTTGTTTAAGGCATTAAACACGTACGCCTGTTCCGCGCTGAGCTACTCGTTTGGTATTATAAAGTGGTCAAAAACGGATATAGAGGGTCTTCAGCGGAAAGTAAGAACACTTCTTACAAAGGCGCTAAAACATCAGCCACGCAGTGCAGTAGAAAGAACAACATTACGGCGGTATCAAGGAGGAAGAGGACTTATGGATATAGGTGAGCAATTGGATAAACAAATTGCTAATTTAAGAACTTATTTTCAGGTACAGGCTGACACATCTACTTTACATCGAGATAGTAGATGATACAGTAGATGATACAACGCCACTTAAACTGAGGGAACAAGAAATGCGCATAAAGCACCTGACTCAGCCAGAAAAAATGCGCACCTGGATGAGTAGACCTCTGCATGGGCGACATCTCAATGAGATCAGCCAAGAATATGTCGACAATACAGCGTTGAACTATTGGTTGACATCAGAAAATATGTTTCCCGAGACTGAAGGTTTCCTACTTGCCATTCAGGATCAGCTTATTCCAACTAAAAATTACCTGAAATATATTGTTAAAGATCCTCAAGTGCAAAATGACAAATGCCGATATGGATGCCAAGCCCAAGAAACCATCCAATATCTTACTGGTGGCTGCCAGGCATTTGCCGGTACTGATTATAAAGAACGCCATGACTCAGTAGGAAAGATTATCCACCAAGAACTATCTGACAAACTGGAACTTCTCCAAACCGACCGTCTTTCTTATTATCAATACGTCCCTGACAGAATGCTTGAAAATGACAACTACAAGCTATACTGGGACCGCACTGTGCTTACAAACCAAACAGTGGCTCATAATAGACCGAATCTCATCTAGTTAATAAACTTACTAGGCAAACAACACTTATTGAAGTGGCGATACCCGACAGCAATAATTTACGTGTTAAATACAACGAAAAGATCGCCAAGTACAGAGATCTAGAAATACAAATCAGGAGACAATGGAGAATGGAAAGTACCCAGACAGTACCTATTATTCTATCTACTACTGGTATTTTTCCCAAAAACCTCCTAGAGAACATAAAACAGCTGGGTCTAAATGAACATTACTATGAGGCCATGCAGAAAGCTGTAGGTACTCCTCGCGACGTCCAGATGTGTACCAAAATTTTTGGGAGATACTCCAACATATCAAGTCACCTAGGGCTCGATAACATGGAAAGAGTCCCACTAGAGCTTAATCCTTTTGATACCGTAGGTGTATGGGATGAGTGAATTTTCCCCTTATGGAGAGTGTGATGGCTAAATCTGGAATAATAATAATTTAAAAATTCTATGATCAGTTTTTGTTTAAAATCATCAAAACAGTTTTAACAGATTCCCGTAAAAATTATTTTAAATAAAACTATATAATAGAATAAAAACTATTAAAAAATTAATAAAACAATTATATTTACCTATTATCCTTTTAGGAATCTTATTTTGTCTTTGGAATTCAGCGCACGATTTAACTTCGAATTCGTTATGGATGTAACTTCTTTTCAAAATAACTCTCTTTATTATTTCTGGCATATATTCGGAATTGAGGTGTTTGGAAGAGATTACTTTTTCCAGTTGGTGTAAAAACTCAGCTTGCTTTTCCAATTTTTTCGCCCGTCCTCGCCGGTGGAGTTCCTGTATGTCGCTCACCTTTAAAATAAATAAATCTGTGAAATGTTAACTGTCAACACAGTCCTTTTATATTTGTGATTTATTCTGCAAAGAATTTTCGGGTTCTCGGCTTCGGATATATATTCCGCTCTTGAGAAGGAAAATTAAAATAATAACCCGAATCCTTTGTAGTATTATCATTTGGTAATTTAAACAGATGGGACAAAATTATTAATATTAATATTTACAATATTATTATATATGTATAAAAAATCTTGCATCACGATGTTTGTCCAAGCTAATATTTAAAAACCACTAAACCGATTGCAATAAAATTTTATGAAAATGTATTGATTGGTCCAACTTAGGAGATACGATAATTTTTACCTTGATAAATGATTCTTTTGGAGTAATTATTTGAAGTCCTAAGAAGGTCTAATAGGTGAGAAAATAAGATGAAATTATAAAGAGAATAGTAGAAACAACGCTTTTATTTTTCCATAAAAACAGTTATTTTTTATTATATCCTACAAAATGTTAATACCACTCTAACTCTACTACAGTGCTAGTTTATTTAAACATTAAATAACGTTTGACAAACGTCATGTTTATTTACTTTTTTCATTTCTCATAAACTCTTTCGAGAAAATATAATAAAAAGAAATTTTGAGAAAAATAGTAAAAGCAGTTTTATTTTCTTATATACTTAGTTATAATATACTGATCTCTACCATATAGGCATCAGATATCAATTTTTATTAGTTGTATATTGAAGTGTTTTTTCTGTGAAAAATATTTTTATTTTTGACAGAATTATATATGATTAGAATTAAAACTTGTTAATATAAGCTCCCGGACTAATGTAATATTCAAGATATAAGAAAAAGAAGAATTAAGTTTTAATGTCTATGTTCTCTAATGTAAAACGGTTTCACATGTGTTTAATTAATATTCTCAGTTTCTCAGTCTAATAATTATTGTTTAACAAAAAGAGAAATCAAACGATTTCTACCTAGTGAAACCGAATTCAAATTTTTACCACTGTATTTCCTAAAACTTGCGAAACAAAGAGCTGGATAAATTACTCGGCAAGGAAATCTAAAATTGCATTCCACATGCCGTTCATCCTGGTCAAGATTCGTAGTGAATTCACTTTCTGGTACTCCAAACGAAGTACGTAACAAAACATAATGATGGTATTAGATTTTTGTTTTGATACAGGGCAGCGACAACCGCTTATACGTATTTCGACCTCTTTAGGTCTCGTCAGAACGGTATAGCCCACTGCTCTGAACCAAAACAAAAATCTCTCCTGTATTAGAAAATAGTTTTCAAAATAACTATATACGGACGTAACTACGCCATCTAAAAACAAAAAGAGAAATCAAACGATTTCTACCTAGCGAAACCGAATTCTAATTTTTACCACTGTGTTTCCTAAAACTTGCGAAACAAACAGCTGGATAAATTAGTTTTAGGAAACACAGTGGTAAAAATTTGAATTCGATTTCGCTAGGTAGAAATCGTTTGATTTCTCTTTTTGTTTTTAGATGGCGTAGTTACGTCCGTATATAGTTATTTTGATAACTATTGTCTAGGACGGGAGAGATTTTTATTTTTTGGTTCAGAGCAGTGGCTATACCGTTCTGACGAGACCTAAAGAGGTCGAAATACGTATAAGCGGTTGTCGCTGCCCTGTATCAAAACAAAAATCTAATACCGTCATTATGTTTTGTTACTTACTTCGTTTGGAGTACCCGAAATTGAATTTACTACGAATTTTGACCAGGATGAACGGCATGTGGAATGCAATTTTAGATTCCCTTGCCGAGTAATTTATCGAGCTCTTTGTTTCGCAAGTTTTAGGAAACACAATGGTAACAATTTGAATTCGGTTTCGCTAGGTAGAAATCGTTTGATTTCTCTTTTTGTTTTTAGATGGCGTAGTTATGTCCGTATATAGTTATTTTGATAACTATTGTCTAGGACGGGAGAGATTTTTGTTTTGGTTCAGAGCAGTGGCTATACCGTTCTGACGAGACGTAAAGAGGTCGAAATACGTATAAGCGGTTGTCGCTGCCTTGTATCAAAACAAAAATCTAATACCGTCATTATGATATGTTGAATTATTATTTAATAAACTTTTTACATGGACAATATAGTTATTTTATTTATCAGGTTATGGGCCCAGACACGGTATTACGAGATTTGAAAACTAGCCTGTCCTTCGCACCGGTGCAGCATAGAGAGTTACTATGGCAAACATTTTATGAATATAAAATGCATGAGAATATAAAAGTTGCAGAGCATAATATCAACAATAGAACTATTAGTTAGACAGTTAAAAGATGGTAAAGAAACTATTAGTAATAGTGCAGTTTGTTCAAATGTAATTAATAGTTTGCCTCCTAGATTTACTTCCTTTCGTACAGCCTGGGACTCTGTAGCTAGTGATCAGCAAACTTTCGAGAAATTAGTAGCAAGATTGTTTAAAGAAGAAACTAGAATGAATAATCATGACTCTAAAATATCCCGTCTTGCTTTACAAGTAGAGGCTTTATAAAGTAAACTGGAAGCCACCAGTAAAAGAAAACAAATACACAAGACTTACAGTAGAATTCTACCTGTAATTATTGTAAAGGGCAAGGGACATTGGGTTAGAGAGTGCAGAAAGAGAATACGTGGTTCCAAAAATGAAGATAAAAACAAGTCATCAGGAAGTAATCTAGCATCAAGTTCGGCTTAGATATGTGATACTTCTTCCATGTACTTGTCAACCTCCAGTGTAAATAAAAGTAAGTGGATATGTGACTTAGGAGCAAACCTACACATGACTGGTGAAAAATTGTTGTTTTCAAAATTAGAATCTCTATCTGAACCTATGTTTGTTATAATAGCAAACGACAAGCTGATTCCGGCAGAAGGTAGGGGTGTTATTAAAATACAGGCATTTGTCCAAGGTTAGTGATATGATCGTACTATAAATAATGTCCTATACATTCTTGAACTGTGACACAGCTTATTTTCAGTGAGAGTTATGACAGATAAAAACTTTACCTATCATTCTCATAAAAACAGTTGTCAACTTCTAGAGCCAAATGGGAACATTTTATGTGTTGAAGTACGTAGAGATAATCTGTGTGTCATGCAATTTAGAGTAGAATGTAATTTAGCTTGCAAATCATCAATAAAGTTATAACATGATCGCCTAGGGTACATCAACATCACTACAATTAAGAAAACAGTTAATTTGGTAGACAATATAAGAGTTAACGACAAAGAAGAATTTTTCTGTGAGACATGTTAGTATGGGAAGCAGTCAAGAAAGTCCCATAAAAGTCTTACAAGAAGCAGATCAGAGAAACCAGGTAAAATGATTTATACAGATGTATGTGGACCAGTAAACATTTCTTTTCCAAGTGGATCAAAATATTTTGTTTTATTTAAAGATGATTGTAGCATTTACTGCAGTGTTTATTTTATAAAGCCAGATGTTCTCAACAAGTTTAAAGATTTTAAAATACTGATTGAAAATCAAACTGGCAATAAGATTAAGATTTTAAGAAGTGACCAAGCTAAAGGAGAATATATCAATAATGACTTTCAGGACTTTTTCA
Organism: Diabrotica undecimpunctata; assembly: GCF_040954645.1. NCBI lineage: Eukaryota > Metazoa > Arthropoda > Insecta > Coleoptera > Chrysomelidae > Diabrotica > Diabrotica undecimpunctata. Next base: position 6,552 of record NW_027312331.1, on the reverse strand, counting down.
GGAAGAATGGTATATTACATGAATGTTCAGCTCCTTATACACCTCAACAAAATGGCCGCAGTGAAAGGCAGTTACGGACAATTGTTAAAAGTGCGAGAATGTGCTTATCAACAAACATGTGTCACAAGAATTGTGGACTGAAGCTGTAAATACTGCTGTATATGTTCTTAATGGAATAGCTTCAAGTCACGTACAAAACATGACTCCATATGAAAAGTGGTTTGGGAGAAAACCAAATCTAAAGCACATTAGAGTTTTTGGTGGTACAGCCTACATGTTGATACCATCATAGTTTCGTAAGAAGTTTGATTCTAAATCAAGAAAATTATTGTTTTGATTTAATTGTAAAATTAAAAAGTGATCAATGTGTTTTTGTAGGTAATTTTGCAAATTCTGAAACTTATTTAGCAATTTATGTTGATGATGGATTTGTCATCTCAAAGTCAGAAAGAAAAATTAATGAACTTTTAGAAACTTTAAAGCAAATATTTAACATAACTGTACATTTAAATAGTAAATTACATTTTGTTGGACTTGAGATTGAACAAGATATTAGTGCAGGTATAAATACTATTTATCAACATAATTATATAGAAAAACTTGTTGTTAAATTTAATATGACTAATACTAACACATTAAAGATTCCTGCAGAGCCTAGTGTACCTTTGTCTAAAGGAAATATTTTAAATTGTAATAAATCTTTGCCATATCGTAAGGCTGTTGGTTCACTAATCTTTCTGGCAACCACCAGTCGCCCAGATATTACATTTGCAGTTAATCAGGTAAGCAGATTCTTTAATGCTTGGAGTGATGAAGCAGTAAAACGAATTTTTTGATATCTGAAATATATTGCTCATTATAAAATTGTGTACAGAAAAACTACACAAATCAAGAGAATAGGCTACACTGATGCAGACTATGCTGGCTGTCTGGTTGCAAGAAAATCTACTAGTGGATATGTATTTATACTAGGCAATGGTACTATTACCTGGAAGAGCCAAAAACAAAACATAGTGGCACAGTCAATGACATAGGCCGAATATGTGTCCTTGGCTTTCGGTATTAGAGAAGCTTTATGGCTTAGAAATTTTTTAAAAGAGATTGGAAATAAGTTCTCACCTATCAACATCTTTGTTGATAATTAATCTGCCATTAAGCTAACACAGGCACAACAGTTTCATAGCAGAACAAACATATTGATATTAAGGTTCACTTTGTTCGAGATGAGCGTGAAAACAAGAATATCTGTGTAAGCTATGTCAATAGAAGTAATCAGTTAGCGGACTTGTTCCCCAAAACATTGTCAAAGATAGTTTTTAACAATTTATTGAATAAGTTAAATTTATCAATTTAAACTATGTATTTGTTAGTTTATATTAAGTATTTAAACCCCAACGTAAGTGGACATGGAAGAGTCCGAACCAAAGAACAAAAAATGAGATTGATTTCATAATATCAAATCGAAAAGATATTGTTCAGGATGTAACAGTATTGAATAAATTTTCAACAGGGAGCGACCATAGACTAGTTAGAGCAAAAACCACTTTTAACACTGAAGTTGAAAGAACAAAAATGATCCTCAAAAAGAAAAGTGGAAGGTGGCTGTTCCCAGAAGATATAACACTTTACGAAGAAAATATTAACACTAGTTTGGATACACACGACTTAGAGAATATCAGCATCAATGAAATGAACAATAATATTACTCAAATATTGAAAGAAGCTGAAAAGAAATACTGTCCTCGTCCTGAAAATAATAACAAAAAATTAAGCCACAACATAAAACATCTTCTAGAGGAAAGAAGAAAACTTAGGGAAAATCAGGATCATAACCAAAATGAACTAAGAATTTTGAATAAGACAATTAAAAAGGAAGTTAGAAAAGATCTGAGACGATACAATACGATGGAAATAACTAGAGTAATAGAAGAAAACAAAAGCTTGAAAGTACTCAGACAGAGCATGTCCATTGGAAGAAAAAATGTCCAAAAATTAAGAAATGAACAGGGGCAAATCATTGAGGATAGAATTCAAATTATGAATACGATAGAGAGTTTTTATAGACAACTATACAAAGAACAGCAATGTAACCGGAGTGGATCATTACCAAAGATAATCAATCAGGGATCTGAAATTTTACCGGACGTAACACCCAATGAAGTTCGAAGGTCAGTGCAAGAAATGAAAAACAATAAGTCCCCCGGAGGCGATGAAATAGTGGCAGATGCCTTGAAGGTGGCTGAAAAAAGATTATGGCAGGTCCTTGCCAAACTATTTACTAGATGTTTGCAGGAAGCAATAACACCAACCCAGTGGTATAACGCAGAAATTATCATACTTCATAAAAAAGGGGATGCTACCGACCTCAGGAATTACAGGCCCATAAGTCTACTTTCACATATTTATAAACTATTTACAAAAATAATTACGAAACGACTAGAAAATAAATTGGAATTTTATCAGCCCATAGAACAGGCGGGTTTTAGAAAAGGCTATGGAACAAACGATCACCTACTGGTAATAAAAAATCTTATAGAAAAATGCACTGAATATAATAAACCACTAGCTTTAATATTTGTCGACTATGAAAAGGCATTCGACACCGTAAATCAACAAAAAATGTTGGAAGCCTTGACAGAATGCCGAATTGACTATCGGTATATAAATATAATTAAACATATATACCAAAACGCAACAGCCAGTGTTAGAGTGGGTGATCGTCAAACCCAGAAATTCCCGATACAACGTGGAGTACGCCAGGGGGACACCATATCTCCGAAACTGTTCACTACGCTTTTGGAATATATATGTAAAAGGGCAAAACTGACCGACAAGGGCATAAACATAAACGGAGAAAAGCTTAGCCATCTAAGGTTTGCAGATGATATTGTACTTATAGCTGATAGGATAGATGAGGCCAAAGAACTTTTAAATCAGCTCTACCTTTCCTCGCTAGAAGGGGGATTGAAAATAAATATATCTAAAAACCAGATGATGACAAATCTTGTAGTCAGCGAAGATATATGCGTAGGAACAAGATCCATAGACCAGGTAATGGCCTATAAATACCTAGGTCATGAGATACGCATAGGAAAAGATAACCAAACCGTTGAGCTTCTCCGTCGTATAAGACTGACTTGGGCAGCCTTCGGCAAGCTGAACCATATTTTCAAATCGTCTGATATACCAATATGCCTTAAAAGAAAAACGTTTAATCAGTGTGTTTTGCCAGTGTTAACTTACGGTGCCTAAACGTTGACCATGACAAGGAGAACAGTTCAAAAGATCCGTGTGTGTCAAAGGGCGATGGAGCGTGCTATGTTGGGCGTTTCACTACGAGACAAGATCCCAAATCGCCAGCTACGACAAAGAACAGGAGTGACTGATGCACTAGAGAGAGTAGCAACACTGAAATGGAACTGGGCAGGTCACGTGGCTCGAATGACAGATAATAGATGGACAAAGCGGATACTGGAATGGAGACCAAGAGATGATGCCTACCGAAGCAGAGGTCGTCCACCAACACGTTGGACTGACGATCTAAAACGTTGTCATAGGAATTGGATGCAAGAGGCACAAGATTGAAATAGATGGAAAATTATGAGGGAGATCTATGTCCAGCAGTGGATAAGCGAAGATTGAATGATGATGATGATTAAGTATTTGCTTTCAGTTAATATAAGCTCCCGGATTAATGTAATATTCAATATATAAGAAAAAGAAGAATTAAGTTTTAAGGTTGTGTCTATGTTCTCTAATGTAAAAACGGTTACACATATGTTTATTTATATTCTGAGTTTCTCAGGCTATTTATTACTATTTAATAAACTTTTTATATGGACAGTATAGTTATCTTATTTAATAAAAATAATTTTAAAATGTTCCACATAATTTATTTACAATAAAAAAGATTTTATAACATTTTGTCTGCAATAAATTTAAAAATATAAGTTTGTGCAATAAGTCAATACATTTTAAGAATTATAAATTTATGGGCGCAAATATTTTTCAAACATTTGCTAAATATTGGAATCGGTAAAAACCAGCATCCAAATACACAATTCATCAAACTTCTGATAATTTCTGCACTTTTGTTGAGACCAAACATCTTGTTGCCAATACTGAATAATTACTTGAATCATAATTGGTTTATTTAGCGTGCAATTTTGGCGTCGAAAAATGTGAATGTTAACGAAATTACCTTCCATAGACGCCCGTTAAGGTTTCTAGGCTCTGGAGATTTACATGATGTGAAGGCCAGCCATACGCGTAAGTCATCAAAAAGTCCAACGTTTTATATCTAAAAGCGTTACTTCCTAATTTGTCTTATTTGGAGATCACTTGAGATCATTTCAGTGTCGTTTATATTTTGCTCTCTTAACTATAGTTGAACATGTTTCTCATTTCTTTGCTTGTTTTTCTCATCCTCGTATTACAAACTTTTCTAAATTTTTCTTCATACCATCAATCCATCTCATTCCGGGGCTCACCTCTCGGTTTTTCTCGTTTAATTATTTTCTAAATCTTGTTTTTGTATTTCTCCTATCAACCATCTTTTCTACGTGCTCTAAACAACTTAATCGTTTACATCGTATATTTTTTGTAATAGTCGGTCTATTAAATATTCTATGTTCTTCCTGTCTGTAATACTACAAAACGTTATATTCTATCTCATATCCTGTAACGCTAGAATATCTATATTGTAGATTTTTATTTGTTTAATAAGGTTTTGTAGTTCTCCTCTTAAAGAAAAGTAATAAATACTTTTAAAAAAAATTGTAGTGATTAATGACTTTAATATTATAGCTTTGAAGTTAGCTAGTAGTATCAATCTCGAGCAATATCCCATAAAAACCTGTATTATAGCTGATCAGAGAGCAAAGTAAATAACAATTGATCTCCTTTTACAACCTGATCAGAAAATAAATATTTTAAATATCGTAAAATATTATTTTACACTTACCGCAACACCCACCATCAGGTTCATCAATACAATACTTGTTAATATAACAAAAATAAGAAAGATAAATCGCGAAGTTGCTGGTAAAATTTTCGGTGAATCTTCGTCTTCTGCAAACATGTCTCCATATTCGAATTCACCCATCATCATTACAGTGGTTTTAACTAGAGCTCTCCAGGGATCGCTGAATTGTGGAAAGTTGTGAAACTGAACTGAAAAGCTCAAGGTAAATCCAACAAGAAGACAGACATAGGCGAGTAATACCTGAAATTAAAAAATATGGTTTTAATTTTCTTAAATTATTCACTTTATCATACTGAAGTTAAAATATGTTGAATGTTTAATTTTTATGTATTTGTTAGTTAATTTTGTAGTATGTTCGTAATGATACAAAAATAAATAACTCAACTGTGTGGAAACCACTAATGGAATAAAATTGTTTGTGTCCTTATTATAGAAAATAATAAAAAACTCTGGGACGCGTTAACTTTTAAATTTAAATGTATGCTTTTTAAACAAAAATTTAAATGTACAGGGTGATCCACGCAAGTCTGGTATAGTCCATAATCCTTATTTTTAATGAATGCTCCTGTATATTTTTATGTTTTTAAAAAATTCTTAACAACCTAATTTCAACGCCTTATTGAACTATATCATGCAGGGTCTATAATGAATAATACAAGGTGAAATTTTGAAATTAATAATTTATCACGTGTTATGGTATTATTTTAAATTAGCTAAATACAGACAATACACTTCTACTCTAACTGTCAGTATGTTGGGGAAAATTTCTGTTTAGTAATCGTGTTAACATTGTTTGTCATGAATAGGTAAAAACTGTCTAGATAGTCTGCCAATTAAACTAAATCGGCAAATAATCGGTAGCTAAGCGGGTTGTTATCAATCAGTTGTTGGTGTGTTGACATTTTAAATTAAAATAATAAATTTCTAATTAAAAGCTAATTTCTTGCAGAAACAAAAATGAAATATTTAACTGAGACCCACCGAATTGAGATTTTAATGATGATCGGTTACGGGGAGAATTGTAGAAGTCAAGTTGAAGTAGCAAACTTATTTAATCAGAGGTATCCTCAGTTGCCTAATATTGCACAAGGTAATGTGTCTAAAATTTATGCACAATTCAGAGCGTTTGGACATGTCAAACAATTAAAAAGAAAACCGAACTTCAGTGAAGATGAGGTGAAAGTGGATATTTTGTTAAGTGTCGCAGAGAATCCAACGTCAAGTTCACGTCAAATTGCACGTCAAAATATTGTGAGTCATACAACTGTCCTAAGGTGTCTCCATGAAGAAAAACTTCATCCATATAAATTGACTTTTGTGCAGGAGCTAACAGAAGACGATACAGATCGTAGAATCTGGATCTAGAATAGTATGGATTTCTGCGAAAGAATGATGGATAAAATTAACACAAATGAAAATGCTAGCTGGCACAATTCTTTTTTCTGATGAATCAACATTTACATTGAACGAAGAGGTAAACTGACAAAGCTGTAGATATTGGTCAGCGGATAATCCTCATTGGATGCGTGAGACACACACTCAGTATCCTCAAACTCTGAGATAGCGCG
>NW_027312330.1:0-32028 GCF_040954645.1 Diabrotica undecimpunctata | reverse complement strand
ATAAATAGGCTTTTGTCATCTTATGGAACTTAAGGAAAGAGAGATGATTGTATAATTTTTTTGCCGAATATATTATAGATTTCTTTTCTAACTCAGTTAGATCAGTCCTCTGGACGGGATCGGTAAATACAGATCGAAGGTTGAATTTCTGGTGGAATAGTCATGATTAGGTCTTGATGGAAAAACATGTAGGTGTTTACGAATTAAGAAAACAGTTTCTAAAATATATAAAGAGGGAAGAGTTAAAATCCCGTAATTTTTGAATTAGCTTCTGCAATGTGTTATTCTACTGAGCCCAAAAAGATACTGTATTGCTCTTTTCTGAAATTTAAAAACAACATCAGATTGGGCATCTGTACTAGAACCCCAAAAAGGAAGACCATATCGAAGATGAGACTCGAACAAAGAAAAATGTGTTATTTTGGAAGATTCTAAATTGATTTCCTTCCAAACAGAACTTATTGCATAGCAGGCTGAGGCTAGTTTCTTACTTAACAACTCGATATGAAGGGACCATAAGGTTGCTGTCTACAAAAATACCAAGAAATTTTACAGAATTAACAATACTGATCTGGCTGTTATTAAGAAGCAAGGGTTGAAGAGCTACTTTAGAGGATAATGTTACTGTCTTATCTACGTTAAAAGAGAGTAAATTAGTGTCGGACCAGGTTTTTATTTTAAGTAGATCAGAACTTATACTTGCATAAAGAGTGGCAATATTAGAGTTACTCCAGGTGATGCTGGTATCATCAGCAAAAAGAAAAATTTTTTCATCGATTTTTAAGTTAGTGATGTCATTTATAAAGATAAGCAAAAGTAGACCCCCCAATACTGAACCTTGTGGTACTCCACATACAATGCTTTTGTGACTAGAGTCAGTATCATTTGCTCTAACTAGTTGTTTCCTATTCCTCAAGTAAGATTGGAATACCTGGAACCAATTCAAAAAAATACCTTGAATTCCGTAGAAATTTAGTTTTTTTATCAAACTGTCGTGATTTAGACAATCAAAAGCTTTGGCATAGTGACAAAAAACAGTGGCAATGTAAAGATTATTGTTTAGTGCTTGATAGACCTCATGTAGTACAGAAAACATAGCATCACTGGTACATTTATTAGATAAAAAGTCGAACTGACTTTGTGATAAAATGTTGTTTTCAACGAGAAAAGACATAAGTCGGGCTTTTATAAGTCTCTCAATAATTTTGGATAGGACCAGTAGTAAGGCAATAGGTCTATAGTTGCAGACCTTCGATTGTTCACCACCCTTATGAAGAGGAATAATAATGGCTGTCTTTGGCATCAGGCACTCTGGAAATATACCTTTTTCAAAGGAATCATTAATTAGTAAGACCAGGACTTCCAACACATTTTTTGGGAGATTTAAAAATTTTTTATGGATAGTCCATCAGTACTAGAAGAAGATTCGCTTTTGATACTACTGATTGTTTCGATCAGTTCAGATTTATCAATTGGTCTTATAAGGAATGAACTCGAGACCTTTTTTGGAAATAGGATCTTGTTGTGGCAAAATAGTTGATGTTATATTTTTACTCCCATTAACGAAGTATTCATTTAGATTTTTAGGGTTTCAGATCATATATATATACATATATATATATATATATATATATATATATATATATATATATATATATATATATATATATATATATATATATATATATATTGTGACGATTAGGGTTTATAGAAAATAATTTATAAGTTATATACTACATAATATTAGATATTTGGTTGTTTTAAATAAGTTATATACTAGAGAATTTAATAAAAATATATTTATGTGAGGGCATTTTTAATAAATTAGCATATAATAATTGTAAAAAGTTGTATTTTAATATTGTAAATATATATAAGTGAGCCATGTGCTTAGGCAACCAAAAATACTCTCGGAGATTGACAGATATTTATACTCTGAAGTGACGTTTAAGAATATTTACGAATATAAAGTGGGTTATAATAATATATTGTTTGAAATGTGTATTTTATTAAATTAGAATGTTAAGTTACTAATTTAATTATATATTCTGATCTGAAAAGCCTAAATGTCAACAAAATTATTAATAGAAAAGAATGGAATTCTCTGGATCTCCGGAGATGGCCATGTTTGCGAAATGGTTTGTTCCAGAAAATTCAGACAAGTATTTGATAGAACAAATTAGAACATGATATCTTACGAGATGGTTCTAGAAATCCAAAAACATATAAATACCCGTGATTTGGATTCAAGAGGGAGTTTTTGAAAGTTTTTAGTCAGAAAAGTTTAGTAAGAAATATGAAAGTTAGTTGGAGTCAGTGAATCAGGTACAAATAGTAGAATTGTTTAATATAGTGAGTTAAATGAAGATTAAAAATTATGCATATAATTAATGCACATTTACAATTATAATTATACACAAATAATTATTGAAGATTATAAAAGTATATTGGAAGAAATTAAATTATATTATGGTTGGAGATTAGTATAAATCAACTTATAATAATTGGATATTGGTATATTGAAAAGAAGAATAAATATAAATGCTGTTTGCTGGTTTGGTTGGTGGTGTATAGATGCTGGTGAAGAAAAATATATCTTAAATTGGTAGAAGCTGATAATTGAAAAAAGTAATTTCACAAAAAACAAGGATAACTGAAGTACGAAGACATTCAGTGGTGATTAGAATCTATATACTTAGTGGAAAATAGTTCATTTAGGCATTCAGTGAAAGAAAGGTACAAAATTTTGTTAATATAATTTAGTTAGTGTCATAACAATTTCAATTTTGAAGATAGTTTGTTTAAATTTTAGATTGTCTATAGAATTTAATTAGTTTTATAAGAATATCAGTTTAAAGATAGTTTATTTTAAATTTACATTGACTAGGTTAGATATATATGTGTGTTTCATAATAGTTATAATAAAGATAATTTAAAAAAGTACTTACAAGCTAATTCTTTGAGAACCGCGATAAAAACCCTATATATTATATTATTAAAAATACTCATTGCTCATCATTCAAACAAAAAACACATCATAACAATTTGGCACCCAACGCGGTGGCTCTCTATTTAAAAGAATTAGTTTGGGAAGATAAGTGCTCTCATATAATTAAATTAATTATCAGTAGAAAGAAAAAATTATAGATTTTATTTTTAATTATATTTGAACAAGTAAAGTCTCAAAATGTCTCAAGGAAAGAAAGGTACAAGAAGCAAAAAGAATGAAGAAGATGTGGAAGTAGAAACACAACCTATACAAGAGGAGAGTTTAGTTCAAGTTCCACAAGATACTGCAGAAATGAATCCAGAAAGAGAGGAAAATGTCAATATGGCAGCTTTGATGTCATTAATGATGCAGATGAACAAGACAATAGAAGAGAATTCAAAAGAAATCAAAGAAGACATAAAAAAATTGGAAGAGAATTCAAAAGAAGTCAAAGAAGACATAAAAAAAAATGGAACAGAAATTGGAAGAGAATTATAGAAAATTAGAAAAGAAAATAGAAGATAATAATAATAAAATTGTAAAACAAATGGAAAAACAAATGGATAAAAAACTTGAAGCTGCAGAGAAAAAAGTTGCAAATGAAATAAAAAGTATACGGAATGACTACAAGAAAAGGATAGAAAATGAGAGGACAGAAGTAAAGAGAATTATTCAAGATAATAAAATAGATATAGAACAGAAAATAGAGTTACAGAAATGTAACTTAGAAGAAAAAATTAACGAAGACAGGAGAAACACAGAAGAAAAATTAGACGATATACAACAAAATATCCAAATAAATAGTAATCAAATAAGAAATGTGGAACAGAGAATAGATGATATTTCACAAATGAGAGACATAGGGAGACCTTACTTAAATTTAACAAATGAGACTGGGATTAAATTCTCTGGTAATATAAAAAATTTGCATCCTAGAGTATACATAAATAGTTTAAAACATAAATTAAGATTTGTGAATAATATTAATGATATTAAAGATTATATTAGAGTGACATTAAATGACAATGCAGCAACTTGGTTTGCTAGTATTGAGAATGATTTAGATAATTTTCAAACATTTGAAAATAAATTTTTAAATTATTATTGGGGTGAACTAGAGCAAGCCAAGTTTAGGGAAATTTTATATTTTGGAAAGTATAATCACAATTTAAAATCAAATATGGTAGATTATGCATTAAAACTGATAACAGTTGCAAAATATTTAGAACCACCACTTAGAGAGGATGAAACAGTCTTAAATGTATCTAGACATTTTGATGCTGATGTTGTGCAAACCGTAACTGTACAAAATATTCAAACAATAGATAATTTTATTAATTTTATTCAAAGAATACAAAGAGGCAATATGACAAGTAATAATAACAACAGAAAAAACAATAATAACTTTCAATATAATAAAAATGATATTCAACAATATAGACAATCATATAACATTAATACTAGGTATGGTAATAATTTACAAAATTTTAATAATAATAACAGTAATCCAAATAGACAGAACTTTAATAATAATACTAGTTATAATAGACAAAATTTTAATAATAATACTAATTATAATAGACAACATTTTAATGACAGTACTAATAATAATAGACAAGATTTTAATAATAGAAGAAATACAGAGCGACCTAACTATAACAGACAGGTAAATTGTGTTCGAAGGAATAGAAGCTGCGAAGACAGGGAACAAAATAGTACAAGGCAGGAAAATGTGAGTAGAAGTCATAGTAGGGAAAGACATAGGACATCAGATCCAAGTGGTCAGATACAATCTGACAATTCTAATAATCAAAATTTTGTGCAGTAAACTTTCTGAATTACAAGTTAGGCCATTGCTATTATGAAAAACCTTCTGAATTTATTTCTTTAGATGAAGAGAAAATTATTGAATCTATTAATTTAATTTATATAAATGCTTTGGCCAAAAATAAAATGATTAAAATTATGATAGATACTGGTTCAGAAAGTACATTAGTCTCGGAGAATTTTATTTTTAATACATTAAAACTATCAGATATAATAAAGATTCCAAAAATTAAAATTATTGGTGCAAATAATAAGAAGTTGGGTGAAATTGATAAACTAGCCAATTTTAAAATTAATATTCTTAATAAAGAAATTAATATGCAAGGATTTATTGTCAAGGATTTATGTGTTGATATATTAATGGGAAATGATGAATTGGAAAGGAAGAAAGTAAAGATAGATTTTGAAGAAAAAATGGTAACTTTGGAAGGGCAAATAATTAAATTTATGCAGAAAGATGAGGTAGAAGAAGGAATAAGAGTTGATAGGATATTATTAAAAGAAAATAATGATGTTTATGAAGAAGAAATGTATTTTGATGATAGGGAAATGTCCCAGAAGAATGTAAAGAATAATTATTGTAGTGAATATTTAAGGAATGGAAATTTTAAGCAGATAGATGCCTACGAGGCGGAGTGCGTAAAATTGGAAGCAAGGAATAATGAGTACATATTGAAGAATAATGTTATTTGTAAAGAAGAAGATATAATGAAAGTTTTAAATTGCCCTGAAGAATATAAATCGATAGTCATTTCCATATTGCAGCAACACAAGGGACTTGTCAATAAAGAAAATAGAATTGCACAAAATTATATCCATAGTATAAAAGTTAAAGAAGAAAAAGATTTTAAAACAAAATCATACCCAATACCATATAAATACAGAGAAGAAGTAAACAAAACAATTAATAATATGTTAGAAGATGGGATCATTGAGAAGGCAGACACACGTTTTATTAACCCCATAGTAGTAGTACGAAAAAGATCAGGTGAAATCAGGTTATGTTTGGATGCAAGGAATATTAACAAGATTACTGAAAAGCAATTTGAAGCACCAATGAGTATAGATGGAATATTAGGAAGAATTACAGGAATGTCATTTTTCACTAAAATTGATTTACAGCATAGTTTCTGGTTAATACCTCTAGAAAGAAAAAGTAGACAGTATACAGGATTTCAGATAGATGGAGTAGTATATCAATTCAAAGTAGTACCATTTGGACTTCAATCATCTTACAGTGCTCTATGTAGATGTCTTCATGATATTTTGGATCAATATGAACATTTTGTAATTCACTACATTGATGATATATTAATTTTTTCTAAAACGGCTGAAGATCATGAGAAACACCTAAAAATTATAATAAATAGATTAGACAAAGTTGGACTAAAAATAAATCAAGAAAAATGTACATTTTTTCAAAAAGAAGTCATATATCTAGGTTATAAACTTAACACTAAGGGAATCAAAATGGATCCAGAACGGACACAAGTCATTCAGGAATATAAAACACCACACAATTTAAGAACTTTAAGAGGATTTATTGGAATAATTAATTATTATACAAGGATGATACCAGATCTAAGTATAAATAACATGAAGAGATTGAATAATGATTTCTATACCTTTAACACAAATATAATAACACTAATAACTTACTGATATATCCATTTCATAGATAGATGGTAGATTTCTTTGTTGTGAATAAATTTGACATCATACTTGTTGAATTTTGTACATATGGAAATTGTTTGATACCCTAAAAATCATAATTTGGGGTTCGATACTATAATTGCTATAAAAATGTCTTTCTAATATAATAAAGTGGAAAAACTTACCAATTTATATTGATGAAAGTTATTTTGAATGGAAATAATTCCTAGATTTTGTCTATAAATAAACAGAACACAATATCCATTATATTTTTAATTAAGGTTATATTTTATTCTCTCCATTTGACATGACAGTTTGACCATAGAATAGCCGAACTGTGCTCCGTTGTTCTCTGCTTTGACATAGACAGCGAACAGGGATGTATTTAACACACTTTAAATAATAAAAAAAAAATTGAATTATTAATTTATTAAATTTAATAAGGTATGAGAAAATTAATATTTAAAAAATAATAAGTAAATTATTTATTTTAAATATTATTTTTGGGGTATTGTGACGATTAGGGTTTATAGAAAATAATTTATAAGTTATATACTACATAATATTAGATATTTGGTTGTTTTAAATAAGTTATATACTAGAGAATTTAATAAAAATATATTTATGTGAGGGCATTTTTAATAAATTAGCATATAATAATTGTAAAAAGTTGTATTTTAATATTGTAAATATATATAAGTGAGCCATGTGCTTAGGCAACCAAAAATACTCTCGGAGATTGACAGATATTTATACTCTGAAGTGACGTTTAAGAATATTTACGAATATAAAGTGGGTTATAATAATATATTGTTTGAAATGTGTATTTTATTAAATTAGAATGTTAAGTTACTAATTTAATTATATATTCTGATCTGAAAAGCCTAAATGTCAACAAAATTATTAATAGAAAAGAATGGAATTCTCTGGATCTCCGGAGATGGCCATGTTTGCGAAATGGTTTGTTCCAGAAAATTCAGACAAGTATTTGATAGAACAAATTAGAACATGATATCTTACGAGATGGTTCTAGAAATCCAAAAACATATAAATACCCGTGATTTGGATTCAAGAGGGAGTTTTTGAAAGTTTTTAGTCAGAAAAGTTTAGTAAGAAATATGAAAGTTAGTTGGAGTCAGTGAATCAGGTACAAATAGTAGAATTGTTTAATATAGTGAGTTAAATGAAGATTAAAAATTATGCATATAATTAATGCACATTTACAATTATAATTATACACAAATAATTATTGAAGATTATAAAAGTATATTGGAAGAAATTAAATTATATTATGGTTGGAGATTAGTATAAATCAACTTATAATAATTGGATATTGGTATATTGAAAAGAAGAATAAATATAAATGCTGTTTGCTGGTTTGGTTGGTGGTGTATAGATGCTGGTGAAGAAAAATATATCTTAAATTGGTAGAAGCTGATAATTGAAAAAAGTAATTTCACAAAAAACAAGGATAACTGAAGTACGAAGACATTCAGTGGTGATTAGAATCTATATACTTAGTGGAAAATAGTTCATTTAGGCATTCAGTGAAAGAAAGGTACAAAATTTTGTTAATATAATTTAGTTAGTGTCATAACAATTTCAATTTTGAAGATAGTTTGTTTAAATTTTAGATTGTCTATAGAATTTAATTAGTTTTATAAGAATATCAGTTTAAAGATAGTTTATTTTAAATTTACATTGACTAGGTTAGATATATATGTGTGTTTCATAATAGTTATAATAAAGATAATTTAAAAAAGTACTTACAAGCTAATTCTTTGAGAACCGCGATAAAAACCCTATATATTATATTATTAAAAATACTCATTGCTCATCATTCAAACAAAAAACACATCATAACAATATATATATATATATATATATATATATATATATATATATATATATATATATATATATATATATACGTTCAGATGCCTTCTTCCCTTCTAGCATTTTTGCTTTTTCACACATTTCTTTTTTCAACTTTACAATCGTCCCCCTTTTGGATATTATGGCTATAATTCTTTTGTTATAAATTGTTTTAACATGTTTAATATAATCTCTTTTTGTTTTTATTCCACTGATAAAAAAAATGTGTCAAATATTGATAGATTACAGTTTGACTTTCGGAAAGCATTTTTCGTGTTTAAAGTGCTAACACAGCGGTATAGACATGTTATTGAGGATGTGTATTTGTAGATGTAGAAAAGCATTTGACAATATCAATCATAAAGAACTAATAGATACTCTACGAAAGACAGGTATTGACGACAAGTATATTTGGATTGTGGCAAAACTATACTGATGCCAAACAGCAAGAGTACAAATAGGCAATAAACTTAAATACTACTCCAAGGAATTATTTAAAAAAAATGTCTAGAAAAACAACAGAGGGCTTAAAAATAAATATACGGTGAGTTAAGGAACAACTTCAGATCTGCCGATGATACGGTGATCCTTGTTAGTAGAATAAATAAATTACAACAGTCAACATAAAGGGTTAATGCAGTCGGTGAGGGATCTGGCCTGAGTCTCAACTTAAAGAAGACAAAATAGCAAATAAGCAAAATACAACAGTCTGTTCGACGTTATGGATAAACAGAATATTGATTGACGTTACAGAATCTTACGTATACCTTGGCACCAACGTAAATGCAAAATGAGAATTGGTCACCGAGATTAAGATGAGAATGAAAGAGCAGCATTTAACATGATGAAAAAGCTTGCCATAAGGAAGGACTTGTCCCTCTCTCTAAAACTACGTCTAGTTAAATGCTACATTTTGCTGACCCTACTATATGGTGCGAAGGCCTGTATACTGACAGAGACATTCATGAAAAAACTCATAGCGTACCGAAGCATTATTCATATATCCTGGTAACCGAACATGTCACCATCATAGACATAAGTAGAAGGGTAGCCGCTTCACCTCACTTTGACCTTTAACCTCTAAACGTCACGCGCCACGTCAAAACTTCACGCCTCACGTCAAAAACGGGACGCTTTTACGTTAAAACGTCACGTTTCACGTCAAAACGTCACACGTCAAAACGGCACACGTCACGTTTTCACGTCAAAACGTCACACGTTACATCAAGACGTGACGTTTTTACGTCAAAACGTCACGCCTCACATATGTATAACAAGGGAGTAAAGTGCCTTTTCGTCCCTTGAATGATGTTACTTGCCCGACGTGTAGCGGTGGGCAGTAATCAGAGGCGTGCTGCAACTGCATTTCCAAGCTTTTTAACAGTAGCAAACCTATTCCTTCTCAATATTTTCAATAACGCGATCAGGAGGGAGAATGCTGTGATCTGTCATTGGAAAATCGAGCTGGGACTTATATGATTTGGCGCATTTAGCAACCATTTGGCCAGCATGCCAAGTAAAATTGTGTTTTTATTTTAATCCCCACACCCATTATTAATAAGACGAACAGCCGTGTATGGGGCCATATCAATAGAACATAATAAATCAAATAAACAGGATGCTATTACATCTGAACCATTTTCAAACTCGTTCTCAGTCCATACGTAGGAAGTTATGTTTTTCTTTATTAGTAAGTTTGGATTTCGAAGACCCTTTTACAACACAAAAGTTATTAAAGTATAACTGTCGACTATAATAAGTGGATTGATCTGGAAATTTCGGTAGCGCCTGATTTTTTGACAACCAAAGCTCAAAATCAACAAGTCATTTTTGACCTCCTTAAGAAGGTCATAAAATGCTGTATATTTTAACTTGTGTACTTGTTTAGTTGTTATGATGGTAATTTTTTGCTGTATATCCTTGCATACTGTTATTTGCTCGGTAAGTGACAAGCAAGTTGAACACACATCCACCCGTGGGCTACCAAATCCTAAGTTATATTCTGTGTTAAAAATATATCTAAAGTATTGCTCTTTTACTTCAACACTTTTGTACTTGAACAGCTATTATATGTACATTTGTCAAAGTTTCCGTGTAATAAATTCAGCTGATAGATACTTTCGACCAATCTTATTTGTATAATGTGTTTCGCTACAGTTCAAGCTATTCAAAAAACGCATAACACTAGCTTTTTTGGCCGTAAACGTGTGAGAAGTTCTGTCCCCTTCTCTTCTCTCTTTTGGCATTTGACCAGTAATAAACTACGTTTAAGGTTTCCAAAAATGTAGTATAGCAAACTGGGACATTTTTTTTTTCATTGTTTCGTATAAAATATTTCGCTCTAGCTTGTTGTACTGTATTCCTATTATTTTTAAGACGCCTTCTTTGAATATGCTGCATAGTCAAATGTTTTAAGATAAAATTATCTTGAGATATTTTATCCCGTGTTGTATAAAACTTTGAGTGAAAGCGTCTAATATCCTGGGCTGATCTTGTTCTGCATAATAGCAGATTTTGCCGCATATCTAAAAAAACGAAAGATAAACATCGGTTAGATTGGCTATCGTCTATTTTTATCTGAACATTAAAGTTGAGCATGAGATCTTGAATTTAACAATGCACAATTAAGATTAAAGTTAAGTTAAATACCTGCATTTCTTTGCCTCACTTCTCTTTTATTTTTCCGGTGGATTCACTCGTTTTCTAGCAGTTTCACCAATACGTTTACTGGTCGTACACTTACATCCTTACTACTGGCCTAGATATTAACCTCGCGAAAACAGAGTACCTATCTACAAGTGAAGAAGACATAGAAGATCTACAGATTGATGACAATGTAACAATCAAAGGAAAGCATAAATTTAAATAGTTGGGGTTTATAATCACGAAAAAGGCAACAACAGAGGAAGAAATTACACAAAGATTAGGACAAACAAGAACAACAATCCGACAACTTAACTCAGTATGGTGGGATAGACACCTAAATATGAAGACAAAAACACAGATTTATAAAACATTAGTGCGAAGTATTATGACATATGGGGCTGAAAATTGGATCATAAACAAGAAAAACAGCAGTAAGATAGTAGCAACAGAGATGGAATGCCTGCGAATATGCTGCAGAGTAACAAGAATGGATAGAAGTAATATAGAAACAGACATACTAACATATATAGAACAAAAAATACTAAAGTGGTATGGACATGTAAGAAGAACTAGCGACAGCAGATGGATAAAGAGAATAACCGAATGGAGCCCCATAGGAAGGAGGAAAAGAAGACGATCCCGAAAATCCTGGAGGAACGAAGTAGACGACGCCATGAGTAAGAAAGGCCTAAACGATGGAGAATGGGACAACAGAGAGAGATGGAAACGGTTGAGTGAGGGAAGGCGGTGAATACTGTAGAATTCCTGAATATATATACACTTACATCCATTATTTTTGTATTTTATTACTTTAAATATCGAAAATAACGACAATAACTTAGAAAAAGTACTTCAATTGTGTGTAACTAATTAATAATAAACTAAACCGAAAGGCTAACACTGCCGCTAACAAACAGTCTAGGTGACACATGACCGTAAACCTCCAGTCCCATAGGCTGAAAGGATGAGTGAGTTCTATAAGTTAACACGGCAGAGAATGTTAGTTTTGGGATAACAACGCGATTTTTATTGATTAATTTGTACAAGAGACTGTTCTCTCAAACTTTGAAAAATTGTGTGTTTCAATGTGGAGAATACGAAACAAGCAAAAATACATTTTTGACAAAAAGTGGGGAATGTGACTTTTGTACCTATACCCTCCATATATAAGATAAATATGTGCACAAATAATCACAAATTTTATATGGTAGTGTAAAGCCCAAATCAGAATTACATATAAACAAAATAATAAACACAACTTTAGTTTATTTTTAATGATACTTATATACCGTGTTCTTGGATGATTTACCCTTTTTCTAACTTTTTAATTACCTATATAGATTTTTTTTTAAATATAACAGAATATCTTTATTATCTGTATCAAACGTATAAATAATAAGATTAATCGCCGGATTTAAATCCAAAATAGCTCTGTCACATATGGTTTATATTTATCTCCTCTAATATCTACTTATAGAGTATTTATAACAACAAATGTCTTAGCACGTGCTCCGTAATATATAAGTGTAAGTAACATCAGATGTCGGTTTGAAAAACAAATGGAGGAATTAACTTTCTAAAAAAGATACAAGAGTATGTAGCACAGTTAAAAATATGGAACATTTCGCGATATTGCACGCTCTATTTTTGCGTTTATATTGACAGGAAGTTGCTTAAATATTTGCCATTAGCTTTGAAAATAATGTTGGAAACAAATTAGAAAGAGGAAAAATATATCGAATTTATTATTTTGCAATCTACCGCGTACCGTTTATTAAAAAAAATTGGTTTCATCTGTCAGTGGCGTTAAAAGAGCATATTAGAAAAATAATGCTAGTTAAGAGATTGGAATACAATTTTTACGTTTTCTGAATATTTCTTTTTTTGAAGGCTTTTCCTTAAGTTTTTTCAAACGTTCGTAATATTTATTATATTATTCAATGCCCTCTAGGATTAAATTCTCATTCCTTTCTCATTTAGTTTTTTGTTTTTGCTCTTTTTCTATATAACTCTGAGATAGCGCGTTGACCTCTAAAAATCAAAAATTAAAAAAAGATGCAAAAAGTTTGGGAATCCTACCCGCGGATTTCCTCCTAAAAACTCCCCTCGTCCAAGGGAAAACGGAAAATATTGATTTATCAAGAATCTGTCTTCTACCTCAGCTTTTTCCTTTTAAGGGGTCGCTGTAACTTACTCTTTGTCGCCACTCATTTCTATACATCGGGTCTTCTTCACCTAAACCTTTCTCTCTCTCTCAAGTCCTCTGCCACAGAGTGGTTCCATCTTCTCTTCGGTGTTACCCTACCTCTCCTTCCATCAACTTCTAATAGCTCTATCCTTCGTCGTCTCACATAGTTTTCATCAAACCATTGCAGTTTTTGTTTTTGAATCTTTTTTGAGACTGTAGTCACCCCGACTCTTTCCCTAATCAAGTCGTTTATAATCCTGTCTCCTATAGTTTTACCCAACATTCACCGTAATATTTTAATTTCAGCTACCACTACCTTCTTTTCCTGAATAATTTTTACAGGCCACACTTCACCGCCGTACACCAACGGAGGTATCATCACACTCTTATATATCTTTACTTTTAGTCCTTCTCTAATTTTTCGATTACGAAGTACCCCGCTCATTCCCTTTCAGTTAAGCTAACCTCTATCCTGTAGGCAATTTCTTGATCCAGTTTCCGCTCTGTAGCAGCCAAGGTATTTAAATTCTCCTACTGGTTCTAGTTTTTCGCCAAGCAATTCTATGTCCTCAACCATTCCTCTTCCTCCCAACCACATATACTCCTGCTAACCTTAAGTCCACCCTCTTCAATTCTCTACTCTTCTCTACTAATACGACATCATCAGCAAAGAACTTTGACCAAGAAGCTGCTTCCATTACTTTCTCTGTCAGTACATCTATAATAAGATTATACAGCTACGGACTCAGTGACGAGCCTTGATGAAAACCAACCGTCACTGGAAAGCTTTCGGTCAATCCGACAGAAGTTCTTACCTTGGTTTACACTCCCTTATGCATATCCTTCACGAACTACAGTTCTCTCCCAAATTTTCATCGTGTGCAACATTAATTTTAACAAGAATCTGTACGCCGTAGATCAAAAAATATTTCAAACAAAAAATGTAGCTAGGATAATTAGGTTCTCTCAGAAACAACGCATAAAGCGATCGACGATTTTAAATGTTAGTTACGCGTGCGAAATCCATTTTTTTAATTAAATTTGTATCAACTTGTCACCTCGGGGGAACAAATAAGGGTCTAACCTTCTGATATCCCCGGGTACTCTGTAGAGGGCTTCGGAGTAAACGTCGGGAGCTCCTCTACTTAAGTCCATTTTCGGGTTATGGACTTGTAAATATTTCGGTGTCTTGCCTTGAAAAAGACAAGATATTTCTTACATGACAATTTCTTCGTTGAAATAAAACACCAAGTTAAGTTGAAACAAATCTCAGCCACAGAGTATGGAAAATAAATGCAGGAAGCAGAGCCCCGAGAGCACTAAGCTCTCGGAGAGCCCGTGAGGGACTGACCTGGCTGACCTGAAAATCGCCAATATTTATATGCGCTGTTCGAGCGATAAATAGGGATTTCCAGGTCAAGAGCCAATGGGAAAATTCGAGGCGAGGCGATGCGCATCGAAATGCGTACTAGTCCACAGACTATGGCATTCGATGACAAACTCGACGGTAAAAATTTGATATCTTTTGATCGGAGTGTCCTATCGACGAAAATTAAAATGTGTTTTAAAGACGCAAAGTGCAGCTTTCGTAGCAATTTTGCATTGTCTGCAAACAAAGTCAGTTTCTATAAAGCTGTTAAATAAATAAACGTTGTGTAATTTTGGCCATTTTTTACAATTCTTATAAGATCAATAAAATTTATCACTTCCCATGATCAGTCGCTGTGGAATTTCCATTGCTAGAGCCTAATCTTCAAAACTTATAACATAAAATTTTGATTTTGAATTTTCGCACAAAATATGAGGCATTGGAAATATGCCTAAAAACGCTGAAAATTTTCACATTAAAAACGATCTTACGTCAGGGGAAATGCTTCCACAAAGACGACATTAGATGGAATTTGTAGCTGAAGTTGTGTAGTTTTGAAAAACGTACTTGTAAAATCAAAAATAATGAGTTTTAAACGTTTTAGATATCGTATCACGGAATCCAAATTTATGAAAAGGAATAATGTCTTTGTGATCGAGTATATGTTGTATTCTTATTAGCAATATTTTCTTAAATAATTTGAAAATAATTGGTAGCAACTATATTGGTCCGTATGATTCTACTTTACCTACCGGTTTCCCTGGTTTGGGAATTATGTATATTCAGCTACCTGTCACGTTATTGGTACATATTGTAACCTGTATACTGCATTTATGTTTATTAGTTTTACGATGGCTTACTTAGGTAATTGTTGTAGTGTTTCTCCTGGTAATAAATCAAATCGGAGCCTTTTTGGGATTGATATTGTTTTTGATTACTTTGGTTACGTGTCAAACTTGTTGGTCTACCAAGATGATATATTGGGTGCCTTTGAATATGCTGCATAGTCAAATGTTTTAAGATAAAATTATCTTGAGATATTTTATCCCGTGTTGTATAAAACTTTGAGTGAAAGCGTCTAATATCCTGGGCTGATCTTGTTCTGCATAATAGCAGATTTTGCCGCATATCTAAAAAAACGAAAGATAAACATCGGTTAGATTGGCTATCGTCTATTTTTATCTGAACATTAAAGTTGAGCATGAGATCTTGAATTTAACAATGCACAATTAAGATTAAAGTTAAGTTAAATACCTGCATTTCTTTGCCTCACTTCTCTTTTATTTTTCCGGTGGATTCACTCGTTTTCTAGCAGTTTCACCAATACGTTTACTGGTCGTACACTTACATCCTTACTACTGGCCTAGATATTAACCTCGCGAAAACAGAGTACCTATCTACAACTGAAGAAGACATAGAAGATCTACAGATTGATGACAATGTAACAATCAAAGGAAAGCATAAATTTAAATAGTTGGGGTTTATAATCACGAAAAAGGCAACAACAGAGGAAGAAATTACACAAAGATTAGGACAAACAAGAACAACAATCCGACAACTTAACTCAGTATGGTGGGATAGACACCTAAATATGAAGACAAAAACACAGATTTATAAAACATTAGTGCGAAGTATTATGACATATGGGGCTGAAAATTGGATCATAAACAAGAAAAACAGCAGTAAGATAGTAGCAAGAAAGAGATGGAATGCCTGCGAATATGCTGCAGAGTAACAAGAATGGATAGAAGTAATATAGAAACAGACATACTAACATATATAGAACAAAAAATACTAAAGTGGTATGGACATGTAAGAAGAACTAGCGACAGCAGATGGATAAAGAGAATAACCGAATGGAGCCCCATAGGAAGGAGGAAAAGAAGACGATCCCGAAAATCCTGGAGGAACGAAGTAGACGACGCCATGAGTAAGAAAGGCCTAAACGATGGAGAATGGGACAACAGAGAGAGATGGAAACGGTTGAGTGAGGGAAGGCGGTGAATACTGTAGAATTCCTGAATATATATACACTTACATCCATTATTTTTGTATTTTATTACTTTAAATATCGAAAATAACGACAATAACTTAGAAAAAGTACTTCAATTGTGTGTAACTAATTAATAATAAACTAAACCGAAAGGCTAACACTGCCGCTAACAAACAGTCTAGGTGACACATGACCGTAAACCTCCAGTCCCATAGGCTGAAAGGATGAGTGAGTTCTATAAGTTAACACGGCAGAGAATGTTAGTTTTGGGATAACAACGCGATTTTTATTGATTAATTTGTACAAGAGACTGTTCTCTCAAACTTTGAAAAATTGTGTGTTTCAATGTGGAGAATACGAAACAAGCAAAAATACATTTTTGACAAAAAGTGGGGGAATGTGACTTTTGTACCTATACCCTCCATATATAAGATAAATATGTGCACAAATAATCACAAATTTTATATGGTAGTGTAAAGCCCAAATCAGAATTACATATAAACAAAATAATAAACACAACTTTAGTTTATTTTTAATGATACTTATATACCGTGTTCTTGGATGATTTACCCTTTTTCTAACTTTTTAATTACCTATATAGATTTTTTTTAAATATAACAGAATATCTTTATTATCTGTATCAAACGTATAAATAATAAGATTAATCGCCGGATTTAAATCCAAAATAGCTCTGTCACATATGGTTTATATTTATCTCCTCTAATATCTACTTATAGAGTATTTATAACAACAAATGTCTTAGCACGTGCTCCGTAATATATAAGTGTAAGTAACATCAGATGTCGGTTTGAAAAACAAATGGAGGAATTAACTTTCTAAAAAAGATACAAGAGTATGTAGCACAGTTAAAAATATGGAACATTTCGCGATATTGCACGCTCTATTTTTGCGTTTATATTGACAGGAAGTTGCTTAAATATTTGCCATTAGCTTTGAAAATAATGTTGGAAACAAATTAGAAAGAGGAAAAATATATCGAATTTATTATTTTGCAATCTACCGCGTACCGTTTATTAAAAAAAATTGGTTTCATCTGTCAGTGGCGTTAAAAGAGCATATTAGAAAAATAATGCTAGTTAAGAGATTGGAATACAATTTTTACGTTTTCTGAATATTTCTTTTTTTGAAGGCTTTTCCTTAAGTTTTTTCAAACGTTCGTAATATTTATTATATTATTCAATGCCCTCTAGGATTAAATTCTCATTCCTTTCTCATTTAGTTTTTTGTTTTTGCTCTTTTTCTATATAGTCTAGTCGTCAGAGATTTGACCTCTAAAAATCAAAAATTAAAAAAAGATGCAAAAAGTTTGGGAATCCTACCCGCGGATTTCCTCCTAAAAACTCCCCTCGTCCAAGGGAAAACGGAAAATATTGATTTATCAAGAATCTGTCTTCTACCTCAGCTTTTTCCTTTTAAGGGGTCGCTGTAACTTACTCTTTGTCGCCACTCATTTCTATACATCGGGTCTTCTTCACCTAAACCTTTCTCTCTCTCTCAAGTCCTCTGCCACAGAGTGGTTCCATCTTCTCTTCGGTGTTACCCTACCTCTCCTTCCATCAACTTCTAATAGCTCTATCCTTCGTCGTCTCACATAGTTTTCATCAAACCATTGCAGTTTTTGTTTTTGAATCTTTTTTGAGACTGTAGTCACCCCGACTCTTTCCCTAATCAAGTCGTTTATAATCCTGTCTCCTATAGTTTTACCCAACATTCACCGTAATATTTTAATTTCAGCTACCACTACCTTCTTTTCCTGAATAATTTTTACAGGCCACACTTCACCGCCGTACACCAACGGAGGTATCATCACACTCTTATATATCTTTACTTTTAGTCCTTCTCTAATTTTTCGATTACGAAGTACCCCGCTCATTCCCTTTCAGTTAAGCTAACCTCTATCCTGTAGGCAATTTCTTGATCCAGTTTCCGCTCTGTAGCAGCCAAGGTATTTAAATTCTCCTACTGGTTCTAGTTTTTCGCCAAGCAATTCTATGTCCTCAACCATTCCTCTTCCTCCCAACCACATATACTCCTGCTAACCTTAAGTCCACCCTCTTCAATTCTCTACTCTTCTCTACTAATACGACATCATCAGCAAAGAACTTTGACCAAGAAGCTGCTTCCATTACTTTCTCTGTCAGTACATCTATAATAAGATTATACAGCTACGGACTCAGTGACGAGCCTTGATGAAAACCAACCGTCACTGGAAAGCTTTCGGTCAATCCGACAGAAGTTCTTACCTTGGTTTACACTCCCTTATGCATATCCTTCACGAACTACAGTTCTCTCCCAAATTTTCATCGTGTGCAACATTAATTTTAACAAGAATCTGTACGCCGTAGATCAAAAAATATTTCAAACAAAAAATGTAGCTAGGATAATTAGGTTCTCTCAGAAACAACGCATAAAGCGATCGACGATTTTAAATGTTAGTTACGCGTGCGAAATCCATTTTTTTAATTAAATTTGTATCAACTTGTCACCTCGGGGGAACAAATAAGGGTCTAACCTTCTGATATCCCCGGGTACTCTGTAGAGGGCTTCGGAGTAAACGTCGGGAGCTCCTCTACTTAAGTCCATTTTCGGGTTATGGACTTGTAAATATTTCGGTGTCTTGCCTTGAAAAAGACAAGATATTTCTTACATGACAATTTCTTCGTTGAAATAAAACACCAAGTTAAGTTGAAACAAATCTCAGCCACAGAGTATGGAAAATAACTGCAGGAAGCAGAGCCCCGAGAGCACTAAGCTCTCGGAGAGCCCGTGAGGGACTGACCTGGCTGACCTGAAAATCGCCAATATTTATATGCGCTGTTCGAGCGATAAATAGGGATTTCCAGGTCAAGAGCCAATGGGAAAATTCGAGGCGAGGCGATGCGCATCGAAATGCGTACTAGTCCACAGACTATGGCATTCGATGACAAACTCGACGGTAAAAATTTGATATCTTTTGATCGGAGTGTCCTATCGACGAAAATTAAAATGTGTTTTAAAGACGCAAAGTGCAGCTTTCGTAGCAATTTTGCATTGTCTGCAAACAAAGTCAGTTTCTATAAAGCTGTTAAATAAATAAACGTTGTGTAATTTTGGCCATTTTTTACAATTCTTATAAGATCAATAAAATTTATCACTTCCCATGATCAGTCGCTGTGGAATTTCCATTGCTAGAGCCTAATCTTCAAAACTTATAACATAAAATTTTGATTTTGAATTTTCGCACAAAATATGAGGCATTGGAAATATGCCTAAAAACGCTGAAAATTTTCACATTAAAAACGATCTTACGTCAGGGGAAATGCTTCCACAAAGACGACATTAGATGGAATTTGTAGCTGAAGTTGTGTAGTTTTGAAAAACGTACTTGTAAAATCAAAAATAATGAGTTTTAAACGTTTTAGATATCGTATCACGGAATCCAAATTTATGAAAAGGAATAATGTCTTTGTGATCGAGTATATGTTGTATTCTTATTAGCAATATTTTCTTAAATAATTTGAAAATAATTGGTAGCAACTATATTGGTCCGTATGATTCTACTTTACCTACCGGTTTCCCTGGTTTGGGAATTATGTATATTCAGCTACCTGTCACGTTATTGGTACATATTGTAACCTGTATACTGCATTTATGTTTATTAGTTTTACGATGGCTTACTTAGGTAATTGTTGTAGTGTTTCTCCTGGTAATAAATCAAATCGGAGCCTTTTTGGGATTGATATTGTTTTTGATTACTTTGGTTACGTGTCAAACTTGTTGGTCTACCAAGATGATATATTGGGTGCCTTTGAGATGAATTACCAGGTGGACAGCATCTATACTGACTTCTCAAAGGCATTCAAAAAGTAAATCATCGTTATTTAATCAGTAAATTAGGAGCCATTGGTATAGCTGGCAAATGGCTTGATTGGTATGATAGTTTTCTTGTGGGTGACACCCAGAGCATTAAGATTAATGGTGTGTTGTCTAAATCTGTTGACGTCTTCTCTGGAGTACCACAGGGGTCACATTGTGGTCCTCTACTTTTTGTCCTTTTTGTTAACGATGTTGAGAAAGTCATTAAGTATTCAAAATTTCTCAACTTTGCTGATGATAAAAAAATTTATAAAGTCATTACTTGTCAGTATGATCAAATTCAGCTACAAGAGGATCTCAGCAGATTTAGCGATTGGTGCAAACTAAATGAATTAAAATTGAACATTGATAAGTGTTGTGTTATTACTTTTCACAGGAAGCAAACAATTTTAAATTACGATTATAGCATTGATAACACTCAGCTGTCTAGGCAGGACTGTGTTAACGATGTAGGTGTTTATTTTGATTGTAAATTAACATTTCGTAAGCATCTAGAGGTCACAGTAAACAGTGCATTTAAACAATTAGGGTTTATAACTAGAAACACTTCTCAATTTTCATGTTTTGCTTTACCATTCGCTTCAGACTAGAATATGCAATAGTTGTATGGGGACCTTACTATCAAACATCTATAGACAAGCTTGATCGTGTTCAGCATAAATTTGGTAAACACTATCATTACCGTAGAACTTTTCATAACCTCTCTGTCCCATACAGTTATAGTATGATAGCTGATCACTTGAAAATGGTTTCTATGAATTGGCGAAAAGATTATTTTTGCCTAATATTCCTTTACAAAATTGCTAATAATTTGATAAATTGCCCTGAACTTTTAAATCGATTAGGTCTTAACACTCTTCATGGAACTAGGCATACTTCGTTCTTTAATCTACCATTTCATCAATTTAATTATGAATACTTCAAGCCTCTTACTCATATGGTGGGACTATATAATAGGTACCAAAGTGATCTGGACTTATTTTTCCAGTCCTTAGAACAATTTAAAAATGTGATAAAGAGACTGCTATTTGTGTGATATTAGTTTGTATTCAAGTTAATTATTAGTTTTTTTTTTAACTTTACTAATTATTTTCCAATGTTATGCTTACTTTGAAAAATTGTATATATTATATTTTGTTCCAATGTAAATGGTATATCTATTAATAAATAAATACTTCGTTAGTGGTAGTAGGCTTTATTATTCCTTGATCAATATTGTTCACATCGTGTTCAGTACTCTCATCATCATCTTTATCGTTTTAATGATTATTTTCCATTTCGTGATTTTGGATATTTTCTCTAGTAGGAAGTAGGAAGCGAACGAAGGTGCTTTTTGTTTTCCGTCACGTGCCCAGGCTCCATTTTCTTTTCTAGTCGCCGGACTATGTTGCGTTCGTCATTAATTATTTTTGTACATTTCCACAACGAGTAGTCAGTGGATTGGTCATCTGTCAGATCGTTTAGGTATTGGTTTATTGTTTCATTTTTGATTATATATATTTCTCTTTTAACTTTTGGGTGAGGTTATTTAATACATTTTTATTTTCTGCAGGTCTATTTTTTGCCACTTGTTCCCGGCTTTTCTTTTTCTTTGTAGCAGTTCTCGAATTTCATTGGGATAATTTTGAGTTTTGATTGTTCTTATAATTTGTTTCTTCTTTGTAATGTTGTCTATTGTATATCTATGTTTAGTGTATTTCTTCATCAAGTTGCTCATTAGTTTTGATTGGTATATTTAGGTAAACTCTGTCACTTAACTCCTATCTAAAGCTAACCCAGTCCTTTCTGTTATTGGTTAGGGTAATTACGGTTATTTTCTCTTCGTATAATTTGCTCACTGATGATTAGTACTATTAGAGAGTTATCAAAACTGGGATCATCAGCTTCTTTTACTTTCATAAAATTTGTTGCAACTGTTCTTGAAATGAAAAAGTCAAGCGGGGGTGTTTTATTTTTTTTATCAGTGATAATATGGGTTTTCCAGTTGAGTGCCATTTTCTATGTATATTTTCTATTGCTGCATGTAATTCTCTAACAGTTGTGTTGGTTAACCTTGAACCCCAGTATGATGTTTTTAGCATTAAAGTCTGCAGCAATGATAAATTTTTCTTCAAGCGTATTCAGCAGCTGGACGTAATTTTCTATTTTTTACATTATGTTTTGGTGGAAAATGTGCAGCTGCTATGTTACGTCATATTTTTTTGTTTTGACACTTGCTGGTATACTAGCTACTGTATACATTGATACTAGCTGCCTGGATTACAGTCTCTATACTTTTCCTTTCGAAGGGAATTAGATTATTTTTTACCATTATTGCTGCTCCTCCACTAGCTGTGTTTCTAGGGTGAAGTGCTTGATATAATGATATCCTCTCAGTTTAATCTATCTCTGTTTTGTAATGTTTGTCTTTGCTATTGAACATATAGTGATTTTTTGGTTTTAAGGTAAACAGTATCTCCTGCTGATCTTGCAAGGGGTCATTTTCGTTCCTATGTATTTTTCCGCCATTTTATCTTCTATTAATTTCTACGCTATTTAATCTTTTAGACTTTTATATTAAATTCTTGCTTCTTCATGCGTTCATTTAGTATGTGCAGCATATTTAATATTGAATTGGGGTTATTCTCTACCTTGTTTTTGCTCGATAGAGACTATTTGGGCATATGATTGGATTTGGTTAACCTCTCTTGATTAGTTTTGCATAGTCTCCATGTCTGCTTCTTTATTTTGTGGTGTGGTTATAGTTCTTTTATTAAGTGTTTCCCTACGCATTTTACGCATTGTATATGTCTATATTCTTAACATTGTTTGCATGGTGGAAAAAAAATTCGGTATTCTGAAAGGCTCTATGGTCACTTTCATATTTAAAATTTCGGTTATTTCATGTACATTTTTTTGTATTTTCCTCTTTACTAAAAGTAAGTACAAAAAGTGGCAGTGGTGATTCGTCCTTTCCTTCTAGTAATTAAGTTACGTTTTCTATTTTATATCCCTAATTTTTTAGATCTTTCCTTATGTACTTAGCTTGGCAAGTTTGATGCAGTTTGAAGGCAACTGCAATAAGAAGCCTATTTTATTTATCTTTAAACATGTTCCTTTTGAGATCGGTCCATTAAGTCTTTATTAGATTTCTGTAGCAATTTTCGTCGCTTACATTAATTTTTATATTTCCACCTGCTAGCATGCTACTTTGATAAAATATTTTCTTATCTGATGTGTGTGCTCACTAGGTTGTGTATTTATAATGTCTGATTGTGGTTTACGTTTGATTCTTTTCTGATTTACTTCTCTGTTGGAAGAGGTGTGACTGTATATCCTTTGGGGAGTCACTTGTCTTCCTTTTTTTTGCGTTTAGAACTTTAATCCATTCGGTTTCATTACTTAGTTGTTCCTCCTCTGTGCGATATTGTATATCTTCATTTTGCTGTTGTTTTACTTTCTTCATTTCTCTATTTTCGTTTGTAGTTTATCTATTTGAATTTTCATTTGTTGTATGATCATATTTAGATTTTCTCTTTCTTGTTTTTCCTGTCTCCAGGCTTTGTATAACATCTGCTCATTTTGGCTTCTAGCTTAATTCTCAGTAAAGAACACTTAATTTTTTGAATAAATTCTGCCTCACTTGGTGTTGGTTGGAAAATATATTGTCTTTCTCCATATTTCCGCACACCCATCTCAGAAATTATGGCTTTATTCGTTTGCTATTGATACGATATTTACTTGACATAAATCAAATGAATATTCTTAAGGATCAGTGGCACTAAGAAAAAAGACAGCAACAGAAATTCTAAATATAAGAGATAAAAGCTATACTATCGCTTTATTTCTTTTTATTATTAAAGTTTATATTACAGTAGACTCCCTCTATAACGAGAACTGAAATGACAGACTAATTACCTCGTTATAAGCGGACCTCATTATATCCAACAACAATAATACTGTGCATACATATGAATATGTAGTTTTCTAAAACTTTCTATTAACCTTCTATAGTAAAGCCATTCGGAGCAATATAAGATGCTAATAAATATTGTTTGAATGGCGTTTTTGAAAAAAAGTTGTTTACTTTTATTGTCAATGAAATACATTAAAACAAAAAAGAGTTGTTTAATTTTATTGTCAATAATATACGTTAAAACAAAAAATCTGTATTCTGTAAATCTGTATAAAGCGTATTTTCAAGAATAACAGAAACTACTGCGTCTGCAATTGGAAGAAGTCTGTCATTTTTGACTGCTTTAAATTGTCCAGTATTAAGTATATCTATCATATTTTCTAAAGATGTGAAACAGTTTTATGCTTCTTCATTTGCGTTTTGTCCTTGGATAAAGTTTCTGACAACCTTTAAAACACTTACCACATCTTGTCTATTAGGACCTATATTATTAGGTGTGAATGGTCAACCCCTTACAATGACACATAAACAAGAATCATAAATTGTAAGAAGTTTATTGCGGACGGCATTTAAAAATGGTATTTATTTATAGCTACAGTCGGGCCAAAATGTAAAAAAACACGTTTTTCAATCTTATTTTCTCTCGTTATAAGCAAATTTACCTCGCTATAGAGGGTTATAGTTCAATAGAAATTTCACGTTACATCTAATGTACCTCGTTATAAGCGAAAACTCGTAATAACCGTGTTCGTTATAGAGGGAGTTAACTGTATAATATAATTGCATATTGATTTCATAAAATTTTTAAATAATACACGATAAAAAATAGTGTCTTAGCCAAAAATTCGACTATTCCAATATTACGACTGTATATTTTAAGACAGAAATGAATAACAATGTATAAAAAGATGCAAATTGCGAGTAAGATCTATTTCTAGATAATTTAAAGCGAATCGAACAACGGCCAAACAACATTCAACGGGAAATAAATTAGAAGAGTTTATTTATTTCTCCTGGATTCGCCGCCAAACTTTACTTTGATTATTTTAACTTAAAATGTAGAAAATTGTTTTACGCGTAATTTAAAATACCATTTTAAACATAATATAAAAATTGATATCTACATATATTAATTCATCATGATCATTCAATAATAGAAATAGAAAACAGAAAATCTTGGTGTATGGATGAGGTAAAAGTATTGTGTAGAGAAAAACGAAAAGCACACTTTAACAAAGTAAAAACTCCACAAGATGAACTGGGTGATTTTAAAAATAAGAAACTAAAAAAAGAATATTAGTTCCATTTTAGTGGTGATGGTGATATTCTTTCAATAACGTCTGCTACTCCTGATCTTTTGCGTATAGTAGCATTAGATATTCTATCACGTAGACAAACCCCTAATAATGTTCTCTCCATCGCTCTTTACGTAAGCTGTATGTTACTCACTATTGTTCTTGTGAATGTTAGGGTTTCTGCAACTAAATAATCAATTAAACATCACGCTGTAACCTTACATGCCAATGATATTCCAATTGTTTCGGAATTTAGATATCCTGGTGTCATACTTGACAGAAAATTGCTTTGGACTCAACATATTAATTATATAATTGGTCGCTGCGAAATAGGTATTAATTTTCTTAAAATGGTGTGTAAGAGATCGTGGGGTGCAGATCAAAACATTGCATTGAATTTTTATCGAGCCTATATAAGATCTATAATTACTGTTGTGTGGTATATGGGTCAGCTAGCATAACCAATTTACGTAAACTTGATAGAATCCAATTTAAAGCTCTAAGGATTGTGTTAGTATTGATGAAACGCACTCCAAATGAAGCCACCCTAGCTCTAGCATCTGAAAACCCACTCTCATTGCGAAGAGAATATCTGGCAAGTAAATATTTCCTAAACCAACATTATCGTGGCACTTATAATGCAAAAATAATTAATGAATTAAATACAGCTGATTTAACATCTACATACTTCATTAAAATAAACTCTCCACCACTTGCAAGAGCCATTATAACTTGCAACGAACCGAAGTTAATAAATTCCTCTTGTAATCTTATCTGGGAATCGTTGGATATACCACATCTAACAAGTGTTCTAGCTACAAATATTATTATCCCTAAATACCAAAATGAATTTTGCTACACTACTCTTAAAGAAATCTTAAGTGGCTATTCAGATCATATTGTGATCTATACAGACGGGTCAAAATCACCAACATGTATAACCAGTGCTTACTTTGTACCAAAAATGAAGATAAAAAATCATTTATTTTAAATAATCAATCCAGCATTTTTTCTGCTGAAGCATGTGCTATATACAAAGCCCTTGAATTGTGCTGTGAAAACCAGTGGAACAAAATTGTCATATGCAGTGATTCACTGTCAGTATTACACTCCTGCAAAACTTTTAAATTCACAATAAATAGCAATATATTCATATTAGAAATTTTTCAACAGTTACTGAAACTATCAGATCCATATGGTACTAAATTTCTATGGGTTAAGGGACACTCAGATATTGTTGGCAATACCATTGCTGATTCTATAGCTAAAAATCCATTACAGCACCCACATATGGTGATAGAAGAATTTAACACATGTGACCTACTTGCCTATATCAAACAACATATTAAATTTAAATGGGACAGACAGTGGATTCAGTTTGGTGAAAGCAGGGGCACTAATTTATACAAATTACAACCAACAGTAGATGTAAAACAATTTTACAAAGATTTCACACTAAGCAGAAACACAGTCTCAACTGTCTTAAGATTAAAAGTAAATCATGGATGTTTTCCGAAACATCTACACAAAATAGGAGTTCTCTCAACATACCGATGTGAGTGTGGAACTAGTATAGCTGATTTAAATCACATATTCTTCAACTGCCCACTACATCGTAATACAAGTACGTGGCTGCTAAAAGAATGATAAAGAGGGTTAAGTACACCATTAAACGTAAATCTTCTATTAAGTGAAGACAATATAAAATCTTTAAAATAATTATGATATTTCTTGTAAAAATTAAATTGATGGTATGAGTGTAAAATTGATCGTATGCGTGAATATTTCCTTTGTATGTTTACCATAATGTTGCCCACCTACCTAACCGTGGTTTATGTCTTGTTTGTTACAATAAAGCCGCTCTGATGAATCCCTGAGCGTGAAAAGTGTCCTCCTTGTACAATCCTGTATGAATGAATACTAATATCTATATGTAATTACGTGGCTAAAGGTTTCAAGCCAAAGCCATTAAAAAAAATAATAATCAATTGTATGATACACTGATTAAATTCTGTTAAGACACATTGGAATCTAACCAAAAATATCCTTCATCTTTCCAAATTCAGCCAAAGCTACGTTTATTCTCCTCAGCTCGATCGTTTGGTTGTCGACTTATTCTGATCTCATTGTCCAAATGCTTGCAGGAATCATCAACTCGATGTCCTTATCTTGATTGAGGTATTGTTGCTGTGGACTAAATTGTCATAAATTGTGTTATAATAAAATTATCTGCGCATGTTCACAGCTGTTTCCTTGCTGAAGGTATACTTAATATAAAAGGTTACTGTCCCCTCATTAAATCTTTTATAAGCTGTATCGTGCTTATATATAAATGAATAAAATTTATTTGGTCAATATACAAAATACATACATCGGAAAAGTCTAGGAATATTTTTATACTTAATATAATAAAGTTAATAAAAATAAATTCATGTAATATAAATTTTCACTTTTTTTCTATTGTGCAACTTAATTAAAATGTTGATTTAAAACTACAGAAAAATCTACGAGATGCAGTGGTGGGGATAGCAATTTTATCCGTCTCACAAATGAAATCACGAGTTCAAAATAGCGACAAAATTTCAATTATCTCAACTTTTAGTGGGCTCTCCCTCTCCAATGGCGATACAGCCCAAAATCGGGCCTTGGCCTACTCCAAACTATGCCTCCAACCTTGTCGGTTCCGCGCCGATCTTCTCCAGGTTCTCACGTCTAGCAAATTTTGCGCGTCCGCTGGCACTTCGTCCACCCATCTTTTCCGTGGCCTTCCTTTTGGTCTTGCGCCCTGCATTTTACTATCTAGGGCTCTTTTCGGCAATCTTTCTGTCTCCATTCTTACTACATGACCAGCCCAGCGAAGTCTCTGAAGTTTAACGAATTCTGAGATCGGTGTCTCTTTGAACAGTTGGTAGAGTTCATGGTTGTACCTGGATCTCCATATTACGTTTTCGTTAATAGGTCGAAATATCTTTCTTAGGACTTTTCTTTCGAAGACTTCCAGTTTTCTTTTTGTCTCTTCTGTCATCACCCATGTCTCGCATGCATAACATACTATTGGTCTGATAATAGTTTTGTAGACCCTGATTTTCGATCTCCAGTGTGTGTTTTTGAAGCGGAACACAAATGATCGAGTGAAAAATAAGCTTTGTTTTCCTTTACTATTCTTCTTTGGATTTCTGGTTCTTCTGTTCCATCCGTGTTTAATGCAACTCCTAATATGTGAAACTTTCTACCGTTTCAATATCGTCTTCTAATTCAACTGTGCATCTGTTTCCCCTAGCTCTTGCCTGTGTTAACTTTTTTGTCTTCTGAATATTATTTCTAGTCCGGTCTCTTTTGCCTTAGTTTTTAATTGTGAATATATTTCTGCCGCCTCTTCTGTTCTGCGAGACATGAAGCTGATATCATCGGCATAGGCGGAAATCTGTATTGATTTATTTGTTAGGAGATTACCTCTTCCTATATTCAGCTGTCTTATCACATATTCCAAGGTCAGGTTGAATAGTGTCGGTCTGCCCGTCTCCTTGCTTTAATCCTTGGATTATTGGAAAGTTTTTAGTAAGTTCATTTTGGACTTAGTGAGCTCATTTGGACTCAGTTGCTATTGACGAATCCATTGTTGTTTTTACCAGTCGGATGTATTTTTGGGGGATATTAAAGCTCTGCAATATTTGATATAACTTGTTCCTATTAATTGAGTCGTAGGCTTGTTTGAAATCTATGAATATGTTGTGGGACGTCAATGTCATATTCCCACGATTTGTTTAAAATTTGTTTCACTGTGAATAGTTGGTCAGTTGTAGATCTTCCTTGTCGAAAAACGGTTTGATATTCCCCGACAATTTTTCAGTTAGTTGTTGGAGTCGTTGTTTAGTATGTAAGTAAAATATTTGTACGCCGTGCACAGGAGGGTTATACCGCGATTATTTTCGCATTTCAGTTTATCCCTTTTTTCATAGATTAGGCATATAATCTCAGTTTTCCAATCATTAGGGATCTTTTCATCATTCCAAATTTTGTTCATGAGCATATGCATTTAGGTGATCGCCACCTAATTTATATAGCTCAGGGGGGACGTTGTCAATACCTGGAGCCTTATTGTTCTTTTGTGCTCGTATTGCCTGTTGTACCTCTTTTGTTGTTGGGGGGTTCTATATTTTCGGTGTCTCCCTCATTGTGATGCATGTCCATATGCTCTTCATTTTCTTGTGTCCCTTAAAGAGTTTGGAAATAGGTTTTCCAGACTGATTTTATTTCTTTGGATCACTGGTTACTTGCCCTTTTTGTTTTCTGCTAGATTTGTTCGTCGTTTGTATCCTTCTCTTAAATTGCGTAGATATCTGTACGCCTGTCTTATATTGTTGCTTTGAAGATTTTCTTACATTTTCTGTATATTACCGTTTTCATATTTCTTTTCGCTGTTCGGCATATTTTATCGGCCCTCCGTCTGCATCTTGGTAACTTGCTCATCTTTCTCTGGTTCTTATTTCCATATATTTCTTGTGTTCTTCATTTCTTTTCTGTATGACCTTATTACCTCGTCATTGAACCACTCCCTTTGTGTATTTTTCTTTTTCTTGCCTATGATTTTTCTTGCCGCATCAATAACTTTTCTTTTTGACCACAAAGAACAATGACCACTGCTTTTTACAAACGTTTGTAGGACAGTGGCCACCACTTTTTTTTTTGTCAAAAGCAATGGTTACTGTCCCTGCATAAGTGTATGACCACTGTACCAAAAGCTCATTGTTTAGGAGGCATAACCTAAAATCTACTACTTTTAAGATCATAATTTGCATCACCTGCAAGTTTTAAATACTATACTGTATACCACAAAACATACAAAACATTTAATATGTATATTATTATTGGTTGAAAAGATGTTTAAACTTACCTGGTACTTCTACACAACACACCTCTCAACAGGTTCGTATACAAAATGGTTCTGGAAACGATGGTGCAGGGGTCAAGCGTAGTAAGCGACTGCTGTGACTCATGGTACAATGAATACACAAGGTATGATATTGCGCATGACATTTGACAGCTGGCCCAGGAGTGTGACGTAGTTAAGATCGCCTGAACCACCTCGAACCCATTATTACAGCTTAACGTACACATTAATTTTGAAATTATGGTTAAAAAGTGATCTAATTTTTTTTAAATGTTTTGTTTTGGTTATAATTGAATAAAATAATATTTTCAGTAGCGTAAAACCTTTACTTCTCTTAGAGATTCAGGCAAATTTTTTTTTGTTTCATACATATAGTAATAATATAAGTACTCTTTTTGAATGCAAATCCCTTGAAATTTAAAAATTTTCTGCAGAGGAAATACTGTGAATAGGTAAATAGTAGTAGATTTGCTTATTCTGATTCACTGTCACTCACTTCCAAGCAGTTTTACTGAAATAAAAACAAAATAGAGTACAATAGAGAAAAATCTGTTTTACAATTCAATATGGTTTTTTAGATGAGTTATAATGAAATTTATGCTGGTATCTGATCGGCCCTATGGTGGAGCAGTACGGCAAGAGATAAGGGCTTGCGGCTAGGTGATACTCCTCCATAGATCCCTACCGGAAGGGCGTGGAACGCCTAAATACCGGGTAATATATATATATAATATATTATATATATATATATATATATATATATATATATATATATATATATATAATGAAATTTAGTAAAATAAAAATATACACATTACTATAACCTACCGATTATTATATGCAAAATTTACTTATCACAATATAATTATGAAAATAAGACAAGAATTAGTTCAAACGCAAAACACAAATAAATCGACTTCAGACGACTTTACAGCGGCAAGACAGAAAGCTTGTATAAAAAACAAAGTTCAACAATAATATCGGTTATCAATGGTGACTATTGCAAATTGCAAGTTATGAGATAATAAATATATTTTAAAGTATCTTAATACTGACTGAGTCATCTATTTTATAATAGAAAAATAATTTTGATATATGCTTATATATGACTGTGTCTTTATACAAATGGTGTTTAGTTACTATTTATTTATACTGTATAGTATATAGTATATAGTAGTTATTTGCCATTGTATATCTGGTTTTGTACCTTTTTCAAAGTACGCTGTGCAATTGCTTGTTGCAATAGTGACAATGAAGATAAATTCTTTAGGTTTCATACTTTTCCTAAAGATAGCGTGACCAGAAAACTGTGGATTATATCTTGTTGTAGATAGGATAATTTTAATTATAATACTGCAAGAATTTGTTATACACATTTTAAAATTGAAGATTACCATAAGAAATCTACAACAGGAACTTTAAATTACGTTTCTAAAAAGGGTCTAAACTCAAACCTGAGGCAGTACCTAGTCTTTATTTGCCTAAAACAACATCGGCTGCCCTTTTAACCAACCAAAACTCTGAGATAGCG
>NW_027312329.1:0-32036 GCF_040954645.1 Diabrotica undecimpunctata | reverse complement strand
ACGCGCCTATCTCCAGAGTGTTGGATAGACAACAAAAACTTTTATGATAATTGGAAATATATTTAACCCTTATTAGATCGAAATAATATTACACGTCCGGTGATACTTTTTGTTGATGGGCATAAAACTCATTTAACTGTACAGACAAGTCAATTTTGTACAGATTTAAAAATAATTTAGTTGCTTTATATCCTAATGCCACGAGATTATTGCAACCAGCGGATGTGGCTGCATTTAAGCCTTTAAAAATTTTTGGAACAAAGCTGTGCTTCAGTTTAGGAGAGACAACCCCCAAAAAGTGTTAACGAAGTACAGTTTTGCCCCTGTTTTAAAATCAGATGTGGGTTTTAGGGCATGCGGTATATTTCCTTGGAATTCTTCTGCTCTTTGACTATTCAAAATATCTTGGGAAAGAATTTGAAACTGAAGATAATCTGGATGAGCACAATGATTTACCAACACTTATTGATCCAAATACAACAATTTCTTATAAACAATTTTGTGAAATAGTTGGCAATGACAAAATTAAAGAGCTATGTCGAAATAATTGTAAAAACTCAATCTGATGATTACCAAATATTGAAACAAATCTTTTCAGCATTTACAGAAAAAATCATCGGTAGAAATTTCTACAAATGACGAACAAGAAAAATATTTTAGACGAAGAAGTAAAATTTTTAGACACAAGTGAAGTAATTTTCGATGTAAATGATATACCTGTAATAATAGATGATACTGAAATTGTAAACATTCCTGAAATCGAGAAACGAAACCTTGATGGTACCTGAGAATGAAATTTTTCAACATGCAAAGAATACAAGAATATACAAATCAAGCTGAATCAAGTTTGACGAAAACGGGTAAAGAAGGTCAAAAAACCAAAAAACCCGAGAAATCCCTAAACATTTCTGAAAATAATATCTGTAAATGCTACAAATAAGTCTATTGCGACTTACTTAATATGGGCCAGATACTCCAGCACGAAAAGGAAAGAAGAAACTTAAAAGCTTCCATTTGTTCTAACTTCATCAGATGGAAAAAAAATTAGAACAGGAGGCGTAAAAAGGAACAAGAGGAAACTTGACAGAAAAGAAAAACAGAGTATTAAGGAAAATCAAAAGAAAATTAAAAGGCTCGACTAAATAAAAATCCCCAAAAAATTAGCTAAAAAGTCTGAAGAGAAAAGTAGACAACCCATAGAAATGACCTCAAACAAAATTAAAAAAAGGTGTAAAAAGTTCACATTCCTATTGAAAAATATCAAAAAAAGATTAAAAAAAAAGCATTGAAAGTGTTTCCTCCTCTAAACCAGGAAAGTAGAAGTAACAATATTGAGGTTTTTGAGCCACCACTACCTGAATTTGTCAAAGTTCCTATACCAGAATCTCATTTCTCACACAAAATCATTAAGAAAACTTGGTATCAAACGTTCTTCCGCGTCTTAAAAATAAAAACTTGGTATCAAACATTCCATCACATTTTGAAAACCCAAAAGTTACTAAAGGGTGTGTGTTATCTATGTGTACTAAAAATTACAGAGTGTAAAGAAGGCATTAGATGCCAAATATGTCTTGGAACCATATCATGTAACTTGCATAACAAGATTCTATGGCGACACAGATCAAGTATATGTTGCGAATCTGCCAAAATAAAAAATAAAAGTTTACTTTGACATGTGTTTTTTTTTTGTGTCCACACTCATCACAAAATCCTTGCTTACCCAAACACCTACCTATCTATCTATATTTAACTTACGAATTATTTGGTAAAATATCTCTTTAAAAAATGATGGCCAATCACTAACACATATGGTGTCAATAACTGGAACAGGGTGGCCAATAACTGGTTCATTTGCACGTTTAACAAAAGAACACATATTAAATATTTTCACACATGAATATTAACGTAATAAAATTTTGCAATATGTAGAAATAATAATAAAATTCCATGGTGTTAAAAATAGTTACAATAGGCCACAGTGTCAAAACATTTCATAGATATATCGACGTGCTCTCCTTAAGAGGCCAATAACTGGTGCTCTTACCCTATGCATTGTGGCATTTAACGTGTTAAAACTGTGTTCACTGTATTAAACTATTTAAAATGCATGTAATTTTGTTTAGATGTTAAAAGTCGTTAGAGTATCAACAACGTTTAATTTTTTTCAAAATTTTGATACTGTTTGGTCATTAGTCTTTGATTGATTTCTAATTTATATAGAATGTAAATATGTTTTCATAAATGTAAAATTTCAAAAAATATTTTAATAGTTTTCTATTGTCCATTAAAGTTATTTCAAATAAAAGATAAATTTGAATTTCCTGTAGCAAATTGCCGACAAAGTGATATTTTGCAGCAACAATGGTTCCGCTATTATGAACCGCTCCATTGTTCGGCGGCAACTTTTTGGCTTATCGATTATAATTCACGCCACATGCATTACAGCAGAGAAGAAATAGTTTTTGAAAGGCGAGTAAGTAAGCAAGCAAGCAACAGCCAGCAACAGGCTTCTAAAGAGTGTCGAGTATGCCCGCTCCCGGAAACAGCAACTGGTGGTCGCGCCGCCAACCAACGTAGACCGCCGCTGCCCTGTGCCGTCTGAGCCGCCACACCCCGCTGAAAATATTACACATGCAACAGCGGTAATTGGCAGGTGTCCAGAGCGTTTTTTCCACGCGGCCACAGATTTGATATACGGTTTGCGCTATGATTATTTTATTGCTCAAAACAAAATACAGCTCCGGATTTGATAAACTTAATAATTTTTGACGGGACAGACTGGCATCTCCGGATAAATATTTACCAACTTCATTTAGAAAATGGGTTTCAGGAAAAGAAATACCTTCAACGAAATGAAACAATTTAGATTTTTGTTTTATATTTATATGTTAAGAATATTATTCGGAAGCTGCCTCTCTCTCTTTAATAAAAGATCGTTTGGACATAATGTCATAATAATTTTAAGGTAAAATTGTCTATTATTCATTGTGCTTCTAACACTACTATCTCTAACTTTATCTCTTAGGTTGGAGGAAATCATCTGCATAATGTGATTCAAATATTTGAAAACATCTGTATGCAATCAAAAAAAATCCAAGACGACTAATTACGGGACCACGAAAGAACACGAGATCAAAGAACACGTGATCGAGACTATAAAAAAGGCTTAAAAAACTCGAAAAATAAAGATCAAAATGATTGATGAGCTAATTATTACGGTAGTAAAAGAATCAGAGAATGGAAAAATGAAATAATTTTAAAAAATAGAAAAGAACAGAAGAATTAAAAAGTGTGCTTAGGTATTGGAAAGCAATACTTCTCCAGTTGCAGGACACTCTATTTAGATTTTTCTTCTGAATTTTTTAGTAATAAAATATGC
This sequence comes from Diabrotica undecimpunctata, assembly GCF_040954645.1. Classification (NCBI taxonomy): domain Eukaryota; kingdom Metazoa; phylum Arthropoda; class Insecta; order Coleoptera; family Chrysomelidae; genus Diabrotica; species Diabrotica undecimpunctata. The sequence goes on along the minus strand of NW_027312329.1, from coordinate 28,657 downwards.
ATGTAGTAATAAAATTTGTAGTAATCTGTAGCAACAAAATATGAATGAAGAGTAATCCAGTGAGAACACATGTGATTATTTGGATCTAAAATATGTTCCCAGTAGGGTTGTACTAAGGCTCCTTTTCCCCTATTTCGGATATCTAGGATATTATTTAATGAAGTAAAAATCAGCTTTAGTACACAAACTATACAAGTAGCCCAGGTCTGGTTAAAAAAAGGTGGAAAAAAATGTTTCGCAGATATCTGAAGCTTTTAAGACATAGGTGGGGGATACTAGATGATGAATAGATGAAAAGATACTCCTAGTTTTTACCTTGCGTTTTTTTTAAGCAATAATTTATGGTCACAATTTGATTTTTTGTCTATAAATTTTTTCCCTTATATTTTAAATAAAACAATATTTAATGTCATTTTTTTATGTCAAGAATATCTTTATTCCTTCCCGTTTTTTTAATATAATTGATAAATAATTTACAGAGATATTTGCAAAAAAGCAGTTTTTTTGCACTAATTATAAACTTTATTAATTTTTTTATTAACAAAATACAAATGGTATTAATACATTTAAACATCAAGGAATTACCATCTTTAGATTTGTGCGGAAATTTCCCTCCGATCAGTCAAATATTTTATAAGTTATTTAAATTTGTTTATCCCTGAGGCTAATTATTTAAACTATTGAGCTTGCCCTATGCATAATGCTAGACACATTCAGCAAATTTCATAGGATTCTTTAAGACTTAGGACTATCTCAGTTTTCATCGAAATTATTTACAAAATAAACGTTTGAAAAAGGGGTATGTTTTTTACTTATAAACAATTGTAATAAGCTTCTATATTTTTCAAGCTACAGACTTGTACGTACAACCACTGGATAGCTGGTAAAAAAGCTCACATTAAAAAATAAAAAAACCTTCTATGACCAATAGGAACGAAGGTAGTGACTATTTTTAAAAAAATCATATCTCCATTGTTTATAAACATTAAGAAGTAAAATTTAAACCTTTATATTGAAACTTATAGCTATAAAATTTATCTAATTTTTCGAAACGACGGTATTATTTGGCAAATATAGGAAAAGGTTTCAGAATCTTAGCCGTCGGCGCAGAAAACAGAGAGAGCGCGCATTCGGAGAGTAAAAGAGGGAAGACGTAAACGCTTGGTTTGGTGATAAGGTACAGTCTTCCCTCAAAAATTATTTTATTTTGACGAAGACACTACTACTGTCTTCGTCAAGATTAATCGTTATTTCATCAAAAACTAAATCTAAAAGTGTTCTTTTTCCCTAAAAAATTGTTCGAAACTTTTAGCGTGTTTCGAACAATTCATCGTTTTTTTCCACTCTTCATTTGAAAATAGTTTGAAAAAAATTCATCGCAAAAACGATCCACCAGAACTAAACTTAAATTCAAAGTTTTTATCGGCCACGTATTTCTTTAAGAGCTGCCCATACTAATTCTATGGGGGTTGAGATCTGGATGATACGGGAGGCAGCCGTAATACCGAATGACCACTATTACCCAGTATTCTGTCAATTTCATACACCTTAAATCTGGGTTTATGGATTGTACAATGCTGTAAAGCTCTACTTTTAACCATCTTCTGAAAAAGGCAGATTGCGTTGTCTTACCAATCTCTTTCATTACATTTTTCGTTGAATTCATATTAGGACACTTTAAACTTGCACGTTGTGATAAGAAGCATTGTCAACAACCAGTACACTACGTGGAGGAAGATTGGGAATAAGCATTTCCTGAAGCCAATTTTTTATATTTTTCGTAATTCATTTACTGTGGTAGTCACCTGTTTTTGTGTTTGATTTAAATTTGAAATAAGCATTTTTCACAAAACCGTTCACCACCCGCATGCACTATTATCAGTCGCTGACCTTTTGAAATCTAAGCCGTAATCCCTCATTGGAATTGTCGCTCCAACTTTTCGAGTGAGTATGGAAGAATGAATGTAGGTTTCGTCCATGTATATGATAGGTCGCTTCTCTTCTCGGTATTTTTTAATATCTCGAAGAAAGTTACGTCTCAACTGTTGGATTTCCGGTTTTTTCCATTAAAAGTTTTTTATTAGTTTTGTTTTTCCTCCCAACGAAACCCTATATCCCCTCATTGCTTTTCTCAATGATTCACGCGAACCATTGTAGTTTGTACTCAGTGGCAAATTTTCTATGTACTCGTCGTAAAATTGGAACTTGTTTTTCGGTAGTACAAAAATTAATAATAAATCGACGAAGCACCCCTTTGTCGGTACTCATCTAACTTATTTCTTTTTTTATTTGGAGTACTAAATGTTGATGCAGTACCATCTTCGATCACACTTCATTTCTTTCGAAATGGCTTGTATGGCGGATAAACTTACACCTGTTGCTTTTACCAACACGTTTTTGCACCTGTTTTAAGTCTATTAGAGGTACGTTGTCCCTTGCTTCTTGTTGCATAAAACGCATAACATTTGCTATAATTTCTTCCGGCTTTGACCGGGCAAAACTTTTTCGATTTAATTTTGATTTAAATTCCAATTTACGTCACTGGGACTCACTGTTCTTTAAGAAAACTCTGCGGCAGACTGTACCGACCGAACTTTACAACGTTGAAATCTTGACTTCGACTGGTATATTTCCGATTAAATTTAGTGCGCATCAGGTGGGCGTTGGCGATTGTAGAATTTCAAACTTCTTCCTATGTTTGACAAATACTACTTTCGAAAGATCGACATAGAAAGTCGAGAGGATATCTGTTTCAGCTCCGTTTTTTTTTTCGGCATCGGAACTTTAAAATTGCAACACGTAGGAAAAATTTACATTATCTTGGCTTCCTTTGCAGCTACAAGCCTCTTTTTTTATTCGGGGTAGCTCGTAGAAATATGAATAACTACATAGCTTGGCATGGCAGGATGGACAATGAGCTAAGGGTGACAGCTCCCTGGGAGGATGCACAATGGTTCAATTGTTGCCTAAGTGCTGTGAAACTTAACCTCGCCCTCCCTACTCTACAGATACAGAACTACATAGCTTTCACTCGCCGGAAAATATGGAAAGACTCGGAAAAATTGAGTCCATTTGACATTCACCCTAAATACTTACTTTTTTTTTAATTTGCTCGAATAGTCTGTCGCAGTATTAATATGATGACATAATTTTTCACCCACCATAAATGTTTGAAAATTCCGGAAAATCAACATATGTTTTTTCATTTTATATCAATGATGTAATAATACTTATATATTTTATAAATTAAATTTCAGGTAATTTTTCACACATTATATTATTATATTCCTTATATTAATTATAATTGTTTGTATTTTTATAATTAACAATATCGATTTTTATTCTATTTTTCTTACAAATATGATATACAATATTAACCTAATCTGCCTTACTGCTTTGATAAAATAAGTCGATTTTTGGAGCTGATATAGCCTCAGATCATAACCCGGTAGTTACTGTGATAGAGGCGAGACCCCAAAAAAGATTAGGAGACCATACAGAAAGGCACTAGATTTAAATAAACTTAGAAACAAAAATATACGACAAGAAACAGGAGAAGAAATAAATGAAAACCTCCGTTAAGCGCAGCAACAAATTAACGATACAAACACGTTAACCAAAAAATTAAAGTACATAAATACAGCTATACAAACAGCAGGAAAGAAACATTTTACAAAACACAACAACAAAGAATAAGGGGTGGGTGACACAAGATATACCAGAACTTTATGGAACAAAAAGAAGAAAGATGAAGATTTACCCAGACAAATACAAAGAAATTAATAAACACATAAACAAAGAAAATAAAAGAAGCCAAAGAGGAGTGGATTAAAGAACAATGTAAAGAAATGGAAACCTATGAGAAAAAGTACGATGCGTTCATTATGCACAGAAAAGTAAAAGAGATAACAGGAGCATAAAGAAATGCCAAATAGGTAAACTTAAAGAAAAGATGGAACTCTTATTTGTAGATCTATAGAATAAAATAAAAAGATGGACAGAATACCTGAATTAATTATTTGAAGACGATAGAAACAACTTACCTCAGATAATCAATGCAACTGGGCCAGACATATTGAAAGAAGAAGTAGAATACGCAATAAGAAACGCTAAAAATGGAAAAGAAAATGACCTGATGAATTTCCTACAGAACTGTTGAAGCTTTTGAATGAGAAATCCGTAGCCATAATAATAAATTTTGCAGCGAGGAGCTAAAACAGTTACCCCTCCACTTTCCTATGTCGATCTTTCGAAAGTAAATTCGTTTCGAAAGGTTTAAGTTTCGAAAATTGGATGAATTTTATAGCTATAAAATTCAATATAAAGTTTAGATTTTCATTCAAAATTTGTGCAAATTTTACTTCTTACATGTTATAAACACTGGAAATTATAATTAACAGAAAAATTGTCGCTAACTTCGTTCCTAGTGTTCATAGAAGGTTATTTTTTTTATTTTGTTAAATGTGAGTTTTTTTACCAGCTATCTAATGGTTGTACGTACAAGTCTGTAGCTTAAAAAATATGGACAGTTATTGCAATTGTTTAAAGATAAGAACCATCAACCCCTTTTTTCCAAACGTTTATTTTGTAAATAATTTCGATGAAAACCTAATATTCATTTACTTCTGATATAGTATAGGTCTTAAAGAATCCTATGAAATTTGTTAAATTTGTCTAGCATTATTCATAGGGCAAGTTCAAATGGTTTAAATAATTAGTCCCAGGGATAAACCAAAGTGAATAAACTTTTTGACCGATCGAATTTCGCACCGAAATTTAGCCCACTTAAGTCCAGTCAATTCACTGTTAGAACATGTTAATAACCTTTTGTTTTGTTAATAAAAAAACCATTAAATTATAATTAGTGCCAAATAAACTGATCTTTTGCCCCATTATATCTCCGTAAATTCATTTATCAAGTTTAATTGAAAATACGGGGAAAATAAAAATATTCCTTGATATATAAAAAATGGTATTTGTATATTTAACTTATACGGGATAAAACTTATAGATAAAAAATCAAATTCTGACCATAAATTATTGTTAAAAAAACAAAAACGCAAGGTAAAAATAGAGTACCTTTTTATCTATTCGTCATCTAGTAACCCCCACCTATGTCTTAAAAGCTTCAGATATCTGCGAAACATTTTGCCGTGAAATCGATGATTTTTGTATATCCAGACTGGGGCTAAAGGCCATGTCTAAATGGAACCAAAAAAAGGAACGCACAATAAATGAAGCAAAAAACTGACCGATACAGCAGGTCCTGAATAACAAAGGAATGAACAAGCCAAAGAAACTTGAAAATTAATATATTTTTAAACATAATAACAATAGATAACGCATAAACTAACAATAGTAGTAAATAAAAATGTAATAACGATGCTTAAGAAAGGACAAATAAAAAATGATGCAAGAGACATGGAAAAATAGAAAAAACAAATAGAAACTGTACAAGAGGCGAGATATAGAAGCAACACCAAGATTAACGTAACAATTTACTAACTTTTATATAGTGGAAACATTAACATAGGGTAAGAGGAGTAGGTTTCGTATAGTCTTTAGAACACAAAAAAGTAACTAAATTTAAACCAAATAAATAACAGAATACGCAAATACAGGACCTAAACATAAGCAAGCATCCACTGATATTAATAAATATAATTGGAATTATGCATTAAAATACAAGAAATCAATGAAGTAGTAATTATGGGGGACCTAAATGTTCAATCGGATAAAGAAGAAATATAATAAAGTGTGTGTAGGAACTGAAACAGATACCATACTCTAAAAAACAAACGATAAAGTAATCAGAACTTGTCAGTTGACAGTAATATTCAACTTGGAATTCCTAAAAACAAAATTTGAACCTGAAAAGGTAAATAAAATAACTTAAAAGGCACCAAGCTGGAAATATACCAAGACGATGGAAATAAGGAGATAAAAGAGACGTGAACGAAGATAAAGCCCACTACATGGTGATAACAAAAAACGCAGAATATGACAAAAGCTAAAACATGTCATAGATCAAAATAAAATGACGTGGCAGGACTAAAAGAAAATAATAAAGAAAGAGTCCAAATGGATGGGAATCCAAAAACAAGATAAAATAAATTAAAGAACAGTCGAAAGCAAGAATCCGAGCAGAAGCGATTTATATAAGAAAAGGAATATATGAATAGAGAAGGAGCATATAAAATAGAAAGGTCAAGAATAGGAAATAAATTAAAAAAATCTATAAAAGAAATAGCCAGATTTAGCATATTAATCTGTATAGCGTGAAGAATGAAGAACAAAAAGCGGAATAACAGCCAAGAGACAACTTTGGGCACAGCAACATGCAGACTAAGGAATTATTTGCCAACGGCATAAACTCCTGGAAGAGCTCTTTTTAAACCCTACCGTGGTAGCAAATGTAGCTACGAAACAGATAATACATTATATTTAACAAGTAACACCGAGACGCAAGCCCCATCTCTTGCTGTAATTACTTATCCATAGATTGATTTTATACACCAGCGTATTATATTATAAGTAGCAGATCCACTTAGATTTTAAACTACTTCCTTTAGCCTTTTTGTTTTCTGACTAGAGTTTCATCTGACGACAAGGGGATCGACTGTCGTCACTGCTGTTCAGTATCCTTTTTAAAGTTATTGTCAGAAAAGCCGAAATCAACAGGTTATGACTTATATTACCCAACGAAAACACCAATGTCTAGCATTCGTCGATGGGCATAGTACTTACATTAGAAGTAAGCAAGAATTAAATCTTCTGCCAACGATCAACTTAAAGAACAACAAAGTTAAGCACAAATGTATGCCAATTGTATGGAATATGTGGCACCGTCTATCAGCTACATCGGTTTGCATCAAATTATAATTCCTCCTACTAAAAAGCATCCAAATGTAAATATATAAAGAAATAAAGGTTAATACCAAAATGAAAGTTAGTAGGGTATCCGCATAACTAACCCCATAGCAAATGGAAGGCATCCATAGATACTTATTTCTCACCATTGGTTGTGTTCAGTACGATGTAGCCAAGTTAGAAAAGGAGCATATTAACTCGCAGTAACCTTTTCTTGTTGTTTGAAGAGGTTTAAACGTTTGGTATTCTTTTTCCTCAGGTAGCCTAGCTTCCTCCCGTGGATGGGTTAGTTATTGCTCTGAAATCCTCAGTGTCTTCTAACATTATTACAAATTGGTCGCATGCTCCTGTAGTGATACTTTCCCAAGGTAACATTCTATATTTCTAACTTGGCTGGCACCCGTACTGAAGACGATCAATAGTCAGTTGTTTTCCTTTGTTGCTATATATTGCCTATACCTACTAACTTCACATACACACACACACACACACACACACACACACACACGACACACAGCAACACCACACACACACATATAATATATATTATATATATATATATCTATATATATATATATATATTATATTGAAATGATATGAATATAGGAGAAAGAAAAATATGTGTTTAAAAGAAAAATAATTTATAAGTTACTCACTAGATAATGTTAGATATAAAAAATATTTGGTTATTTTAATAAGTTATATACTATAGAATTTTTTATTAAATTATTTATATGAGGGTATTCTTAAGAAATTAGCATATAATAATGTAAAAAGTTTTTATTTTAATAATTATAATATTGTAAATATATTTAAATGATTAGGCAACCAAATATACCTACTCGGAATAAATGACAGTTAGAGAAATTAATAATTGCGAATGTGAAATTAGGGTTATATGTTGTTTAAAATGTGTAGTTTATTAAATTAGAGTGTTTAAGTTACTAATTTAAGTTTATATTCTGATCTGAAAAGCCTAAATGTCGATAAAATTCTCGATAGAAAAGTAAGGAATTCTCTAGAATACAGAATTTAAACCTTTGTTTACGGTAGAACTTTCTCGAATATGGTTATGTCTATGGACATAATCGAACATATACTGTTTCAAGAAACATTCATATGTAGGAAATGGAACAATTCTAATAGGATTTCTTGCCAGATGGTTCTGGAAGATTGAAAAGGTATAAATAACTCGGTGATTTGGATTCAAAATGGCCAGTCCAGTTAGTAAGAAAGTTAGTTAGAAGACAGACACATTTAGTTAGTGAAGTCAATTGTTCAGTAAGTTCAAGATAGTCAGTCAGAAGGTCCAGATGTTCAATATAATAAGTTTCATGAAAATTAATAAACAGTATAAAGATAATATTATTGAAGATTAAAAATTATGTTATGTAAAAATGGTAATTGGATAATGGAAGAAAGTATCAATTGAAAATTAAAATTATATAATATTTGGTGATTGGATATTGGTGTATTAAAAAGAAGAATAAATATAAATGCTATTAAGAAGAAAAATATTTTAAATTGGGTGGAAGCCGATAATTGTAAAAAAGTAATTTCACAAAAACAAGGATAACCGAAGGCTGAGAATGAAGACATTGAGTGGTGATTAAAATCTATATAGTGGAGAACAGTTTCATTTAGGCATTCAGTGACAGAAAGGTACAAAATTTTGTTAATATAATTTAGTTAGTGTCATAAAAATTTCAATTTTAAAGATTAGTTTGTTTAAATTTTACATTGTCTATAGAATTTAATTAGTTTCATAAGAATTTCAATTTAAAGATAGTTTATTTTAAATTTACATTATGTTTTTTAAGATTAATAATAATAAGATAAATGAAGTTACCAGTCTTTAGCTTACTAAGTCTCGCCGGTAAATGAATTTACAGGTTTAACACCCCACGCAAACAACGTGAATAGAAGTGGTCTTGAGGTCAAAATGACATGAACAGCAAGGCAACCTACCAACCTCAATATAATAGGGCGGTATATTCAAAGAATGTGATAAATTTGGTTGACAACTTGTCGTTAAAAAACCAAACAATGAAAGGAACACGGTGTTAAGATCACCCATTTACCCTACAGTGATTGATCTGTCAACAAAGAACAAAGGCATGCGAAGTCAATCCAAATATCATATATTATAATATTATGACGTCACTAGTTAGCCAGCTAACAGGTGAAGATTAATACAACTTCCACAGTCCAAAGGTTCAAACATTTAGGACCGTAATGAAAAAGATTCTATGAATCAATTTCAGTTTAAATTTTATCAAACAAGTTCATCAAAAAGAACAATTACTTAATTATGTAAAAGTGATATTGACAAATAATTAATAAATGTAAGTTGATAAATCTTAGTTAAGGGAAGGAATAATTTATTTTATTTTATTTTTATTTAAATTTATTATATGAAAATGTAATAAAGAAACCCCAATGTGGGACAAAATTTAAGTAAACAACATATCAAGCCTAATTCTGTAAAATTAATGCATGATAAATTTGGCTCAAATTACTAAAGTCGGTTCTCTTATTAAGGGTATTAGGATGTTTTAATATTGAACACATTTCTAAAAACTCTCTTTTAACGAGATTGCGTTCAGTGCCAAGAATTTTAACTTCATTAAAGTTTACTTCGTGCTTAGTGTTAATAGCATGTTGGCAAGAGCACAATGTATGCTTAGATAAATTAATATCACTGCGGTGTGTCGTATGACGCCCTCTCAGTGATCTCCCTGTCCTGACCGATGTAACATGAGTCACACTCAGCACAAGGTATATGATATATTACATTAACTTGTTCCAGAAGGGACAGAGGTGTTTTAGTTTTAGAAAACAAATTTCCTGACAGTCCTTAGCATTCTTAATAGTAATTTTAAACCGGTACGTTGTTATGTTTGTACAGTTTAATCGAGTTTCTCAGTAACTTGAGGAAAATAAGGTAAAGATGAGTAATGGGTAGTTGGATTCCCCAAGTACAGTATTAGGCAGAAACAGTGTTATTAATTGAATTATTTGATATTATTCTGAGTTGGGTCACCATTGGGTATGTCCATTTAAAGAAGAACCATAGCTTTGAACGTAAAGGTATTTATTGATAAGGGAGGATGGATAGGATTCTCAATCAGAATATTTTTAAGTAATTGAAAGGATTCCCTTCGATTAATCGGATGTATCAGTCTATTAGCCTGCAGCTTAAAGCTTTAATAAGGTTTAATTTATATTTAAAGGGATGACAAGAGTGGTAGTTGAGTATTTATATATATATTATATATATATTATATATATATATATATATATATATATATATATATATATATATATGTATGTATAATAGCCAAATGACAAAAGGCCTTTTAAACCTACAAAATCTACAATTTTGTTGTGGGCCAGTTATCTCCAGTATAAATAGCACTTAAAAAAAGCAAGCCCTAAAATATGGAAACAAAAACATATAAAAGACTTTATCAAAATCCATATGAGCAATGGTGAAGCTACTTAACGAATATAACAGGGATGGATAATATCAAGAAAAAATATATACATGTGTTTTTTCATTCTGGGATCCTTAGGAAGAAACGCACAATCTAATAAAACGCAAAGAGAAGCAGTAGTCTAAAATTTCAAGCATCTAGAAAAGGATGTACAAATAAAAATAGTAGGGTGGCTTAATAGATAAAACATAAAAATGCATTAATTCTATAAGAAACTTTATATTTAATTTTTAGTGACTCATTTATAAGTACTCTTATTATTATGATGACTTAATATGTATGTGGGTTTATTCCATGCGTGAATCAAAAAAGATTTAGCCGCTATCCTTTAGATGACTATTTTGTACCTTGATGTTATCTAAGATACTGATTTCTTGCTCTTCTTTTTTTACACCTCCTCTTTCTCTTTTTGGTCTACTCTGCTTATTTCTTTTATCCTTTTCTTCTATCTATCTACGCCTCTCCTATTTCACTTCCTCTTCTTGTCTACGCCTCTCTATCACTTCTGTTTCTTCTTGCTACACTTTCCTTTAAACTTCTTTAATTTTAAAAACCATGCGGGATCTCCGGGACGTATCCAGTATTAATTCATTTAAAAAAATTCAGTAGATCTTGTATTAACCATTCATCATCAATCAGCCAATCGCGTCTACTGCTTAATAAGGCCTCCCTCAGTTATTTCCAGTGTTCTCTACACTGGGGCCGCTTGTAGCCAGTTTCCCGCTACACGTTTTATATTATCGGTTCATCTAGTCGGTGGTCGTCCTCGGCTTCTTTTATAGTTTCTGGGCCTCCATTCCATAATACGTCTTGTCCACCGTACATCTGTGTTCTGGCTAAGTGCCCTGCCTAGTTCCACTTAAGCGTCGTGGTTCTTTCGATGATGTCTTGAAACTCCTGATCTTTGCCTGATTTGTTGGTTTGTTATGTGGTCTTGAAGGTTCACGTTCCATGGCACGTTGTGTAACTCTGAGTTTATTCGCAGATTTTTGCGTGAGTGTTCAAGTCTCTGCTCCATAAGTTTGTACAGGCTAAATACATTGGTTATAAACCTTTCGCTTGAGACACATGGGATTGAACTTTTTCTTTTGAATATGGCTTAATTTGCCAAATGCTGCCATGTCAGGCCTATTCGCGTCTGTATTTCATGTGTTTGATTGTCTCTGCTTATTTTGATCTTGTGTCCCAGATATTTGTAAGTGGCTGTTTGTTGTACGGTATTATTGGTAATCAACCATTGGTAATTACTTATATATCTTTTAGCCAACCGCTGTCACCAATATTACACTTCTTTTAAAATGAAAGCACGTGGTGTTCGTGTGTATTAAGGTATAAAAAAAATTGCTTATTACAAGCTTAAATTTTTATTTTAAGAAGATCTTTTCGGAATTAAATCATTCCATCATCAGTTAACTAAAAGAGAGAGTAAAAATACCAATATTAAAAAACACAAGTTAAAATTTAAAGTATATAGAAATAACACGTTGGTTTTTTACTACTTACATAAAAATTTGTTAAAAAACATTGTATGGCCACTTAAAAAAAACTTTCGAAGGGACATCCGTATTAAAATATAATCCTCATGGTTTTATCAAGGTAAATGCATATGACTTAACTTATTGATTATTAAAAACTGAAGATGGGGGCATCTTACATGACCCCCCTGTAGCTGGTGAAGTAATGTAAGTCGAAAAAACTTCACCAGCTACAGGGGGTCATGTAAGATGCCGCCATCTTCAGTTTTTAATAATCAATAAGTTAAGTCTATTGCATTTACCTTGATAAAACCATGAGGATTATATTTAATACGGGATGTCCTTCGAAAGTTTTTTTTAAGTGGCCATACAATGTTTTTTAACAACTTTTTATGTAAGTAGTACAAAACCAACGTGTTATTTCTATATATTTAAATTTTTAAACTTGTGTTTTTTTATATTGGTATTTTACTCTCTCTTTTAGTTACCTGATGATGGAATGATTTAATTCCGAAAAGATCTTCTTAAAATAAAAATTTAAGCTTGTAATAAGCAATTTTTTTTTTATACCTTAATACACACGAACACCACGTGCTTTGTATTCAACAGGTATACTAGCCACTCCTGGATATTTCCACTTCATGGTTTGTTCCAGTTTCACTTTTAATCTTTACACCACGTGCTTTGGTATTCAACAGGTATACTAGCCACTCCTGGATATTTCCACTTCATGGGTTTGTTCCAGTTTCACTTTTAATCTTTAAAAATGACTTAATAAAACAGCAAACAATGTTATAATATTTGATAACTATTTTAACTAGATGACACAACTATTTAAAAACCAATAGATCCAGTAATCCGTAGTCAAATTTACAACCACACATACATTATATTCAAAACCTTATTACTACTCACCACCTGATCTGTTAACTTTCTATGTTTATGTTACTGTAAACGCCTAAAATACATTGAATTTCGAGATACACCAGTTCTTCTTCTTCTTCTTCCTTCTGTATGTAGGCTTTCTTCTTCAAAATTAGCCTCCTAAATTGCCTAAATTGTCGCAACATCTTTTTCTTGGTCTGCCAATACTTCTTCGTCCATTTGGTGGCTTATCTCCGTGCTATTCGTACTATCTTATCCTCTGCTATTCTGCTAATGTGTTCGTTTTCACACCTTTTTCCGTGTTTGTCACCCCCTCCATTTATCTCTTCTTTATCGCATGCTCTTTTATGTTTCCACTTCTCTCCCTATCCAACAGACTTTTTCCTGATATTCCTCGGAGTATTTTCATCTCTGTTATGTCTAGTAGTCCTCGTTTTAGATGTGTCAGGTCTTGTCTCCGCCGTGTATGTTTAATATAGGTCTAATTGCTGCTTTATAGATTCTTGTTTTTGTATCTTGTCTTGGGTGTTTATTCTTCCAGATTGTGTTATTAAGAGATCCCGCCGCTTTACTTGCTTTTAAGCTTTGTTGTCATACATCTTCTTCAACATCTCCGTTACTAGTTATATCAATTTCCAGATATCTAATCCTTGCTTCCTGCTTTATTATTTTCCCATCAATTTCGATTTTACATCGTAGTGGGCATTTAGATGTTGTCATACATTTGGTTTTTTCTGCTGATATTATCATATTGTATTTCTTGGCTGGTTGTAATTGAAGATGTGGCGATTAATGCGGCGTCGTCTACATAACATAATATTTGGATTTCTTTGTTCGCCATTCTGTAGCCATGACCTTTACGTACTACTTGTATTATTTCGTCCATATTATATTAAAGAGAAGTGGGCTTAACGAGTCACACTGTCTTACTCCGCTTTGTACTTGTATACACTGTGTTAGTTTTTTATTTATCTTTGCCTGTATTCAATTATGGAACTAGAGTTTTCGATGGGTTTGTATAACATTGATTGGTATGTTTCTTTTATACAGTAGGTGTAAGACGCCTTCGACTTGGATGCGATCGAAAGCCTTTGTCAGGTCTATAAACAGACATGCTGGTTTATTGTACTCATTGGCCTTATTCTGTGATTTGTACAAATACGGCGGTTTACGCAGGATCTTCCGGATCTGAATCCCTTGTTGTTCATTTGATAAAATTGTTAGTTTATTGATTTTGTTGGTTAGGACTTTTGTGGTAAGCTTAAGTGCGGTGTTCAGTAGATTTATACCTCTATAATTCTTGGGGTCTTCTTTATCTTCTTTCTTGAACATTGGTATCATTAGCTGTTTCTCCATGCGTCTGGTATCTTTCATTGCACTATTAGTTTTTGATAAGTTTTTTCATCTCTAGGTTATACTTTCTTCTCCTTGTTTTAGAAGCACGTTGGTTATTCCATCTGGTCCTGGTGACCTTTCTATTTTTGAGTGAATTTATGCTATTTCTACTTCCTAAAAACTTATTTCTATTTCGTGTCTTAATTCAGGAACGTTATTGTGTTGATTATTAGTTTTCCTTTGCTTTAAACAGTTCCGTGCAGGTATCTTTTCCCATTCTTTTGCTGGTATGTTATGTATACATTGTATATATACAGATACACCAGTGAATGTCAATATTCACCATGTCAAATCGCTTGGCGTATGTTCGAATTATTGGTTAATATCATATTTTTAATTTAAAAAAATTCCTTGGGTGGACAGATAACTAGGAAACGATCACTGAGACACCCAACATTTGCTATAAATTCTTCGTTATACGATTGTACATAAAACAAAGAAATATAATATTAAAATTGTTATACTAAATTGTATAACTAAATGGCATTCAACATTATAGAATAATTGTAAAAATAAATTATTTAATTGTGTTTTCCGTCGAAAGCTACACAAAGCAGATTACTAACAAGCATTTGCCTACCATACTAACAACGAAAGAGGATACAGAAGTTCTCAGTAACAAAATATTTTACTGTTATGCATAATCCTTAAACGTTTTGCAGGATTCTACACTCGTAAAGCTGAATCGGTTGTATTTTACCATAACAAGTATCGCGTTACTCGATTGAGTTTTATTACATTACGAGATTCAACATTTTAGTACGGAATACCTACTCGTTTAATATGTTTTATACTTACTGAGTATTTTAGTCGACCGATTATCTCGGGTTTATGTCATAAAATTGTTGTAGCGGCTGAGTAGTTGATAATGATAAAGCAGTATTCCATTGTTAAACTTGATGGGATTTTATACTAAACCGTTATTACATTAACTAAAATGTTTTTAATTCAGAGTTTACAATATGTTTCTATCTTAGAATATTTTTATAATTAATTGAGATTTAAAATAACTTCTAGAAGTGGAACATCATACGTTATGTCAGTGGCGGACCCAAGACTAAAGCGGGCCCTAGGCAACATTGTAATTCCAGGGCCTATATTTCACTCGTGACACATACTTTGCGGTTTGGTACTTTAGTTTCAAAGCATATAGTAGGTTTGTAGTTTAGGGATGCGCGATGTTCATCGATGATTGAAAAAACATTGATGTTGAACGCTCGATGGTCGATGTTTTGCCATCGAAATTTAGGTATTCGTTACATCGATGGCAACATCCATGTTAAATGGAAACATCGAACAACATTTAAGTATAGAATACAGCTTATCACGGCTGGTTATAATTTATTATAATGAATTGCCTGAGCTGATTGAAGTTACCCGGTAAATTTCACATCGCATTGTTTAGTATATATGCTACTTTTAGCAATCATTATTATCATTATGATGGTTTTATATTTGACTTCAATTGTGAACTTGGAAAGGTAGGTGAAGCGGAGCTTTTTTGAGAACGGATTTCCGAAGTGGAAATTGAAACGTCCAATAAACGTATTTTAACCTTTAATTGTGGCTTATTCCCATTTAAATATAAATTAATTTAAAATGCCACAAGAAAATAGCTTCAGAACAATATATGCGGAGCTATTAGTTACGCACCATTTTAAAGTTTTATTTAAATAAGTGTTTATTGTGTATACAGACATGCCAAATAAAAGTGATTTGTGAAATACTTTGACAAATGCGTTGAAGATAAAAATTATGCAAATGCCGATTATATTCTAAAAGAAATAAAACATGTGGTAATACATCCAATTTAAAATGCCACCTAAAGAGTAAGTCTAATATTTCTATAAAAAAGGTCAACAGTGATGTACAAGAAAGTATAGATGTAATTACGTGATACAGTGTATAACGACCGACACTCGAAGTACTTCTTAACTTTTCAGAAATATCAACGTCATCTTCTTTTTACTCAACAGCCTAGTACAAGTGGCTATTATTCTCCCACTCCTTACAAAAGACAAAAAACAATAGTAGAGTCAGTTAAAGATTAGAAATCTTATAGTGAAAAGCGGTACACAATTTTTAAAAATCACAAATTTCCATTCTGTATAGAATTCGTCGGAAATTACCAGCCAATCGATTTATGATAATACGGGTTTTCAAAACCTAATTAAGCAGCTCTCTGGTGGCCTCTACCAAAATACCTTCCAGAAAAACTAATATGCTGTTTTGGATAAAAAATACATCGCTGTGACAAATTTGTTTCGCCCAAAAATACAATCTTTACCTCGTATTTTGTTGATGATCTTAAAATAGATTCTGTGGCATTGGGAGTCACTGAGTTCTGTCACTCACATACAGAAAAAATTTGCGGGATGTATTGACTACCATTATGGAAGATTGGCATATTAAGACAGAACATGTTTCCGCCATAATTACTTATGGAGCCCGCAATAATGCAGTGGAGACATTGTTTGGGAAGAAAACATCTGCACTGTTTCGCACATCAAATTAATTCGTCGCTCAACGAGCCATTGGAACTTGTGAACCCTTGACGGCAGTGTAAAAAAAAAATTAAACACAAATATATCACGGTTTAAGCACAGGTGTAAATGTTAGTGATGAGCTAAGAAAAGCCCAAGACCCTGATAATGCGAAAAAACTAATTCAAGAAGTTTCCACTAGATGGAATTCAACGTAATATTTCCACTACTAAACTTCTCGAAATAATTATTACTCGAGAAACAGACAATTTAAAGAGGTTCAAAATATATTGTCTTCCTCCTTGGAACCGCTCAACTGTTTGGTGAAAATACACAACTAGTAGCATTGTCATTCCAATGATTTTTAATATAAAGAAGAAAATTGAAGGAAGTACACCTAAATACGAAGTTGAAAAAAAATTTAAAGTATCTTTTTAGTACTTTTGGAAATGAAAAAATGAAATGTTAAAACGTTTTTGAATGACAGAACAAGTTTACTTACTATCAGCTTCAACCCTTCTTGATCCTCGCTTTAAGAAGACGCATTTTATGTCTCCATTAGATTAAACAAAAGCAGTTCAAAGTCTATAAGAGAAAATGCAACTGAAGATGGAAATCTGTCAACGAAGCGTTTCTATCGTTAATAAACATAAAAAACCAAGTAAACATTTTTTATCGACATCTGCCGCGTTCATCTGAGCTATCTGTTTATTTAAAAAGATCAGTTTTATCAATAAAAGTAGATCCCATTAAATTAGTGCGAAGAAAATAAACCTTCGTACCCAAATTTGGCAATTATAGCACATACATATTTTAGCAGTTTGTAGCTACATTACCGTCTGAACGAATTTTTTCTAAAAGGCTTCTGGCCAAGCAGTAACTCAGCAACAAAACAGAATAAAAGGAAAGCTGCTATCTAAAACTATTATTTATACAGGATATTGATAAGTATTATTGGGAACTTGATCAAGAGATCATTTTTAATTGTTACACCACGTTTTTCAGCAATTAAAACATGTTTGTGTAATACTTAGTTAATTTATTCTTTTTACATTACAACATTTTGTAAAAACATCGATGTTTCTATAATCTTGATGTTTTCTTTTCGATATATCGTTACTATCGATGTTAAGGTTCGATGTTACCATCAATGCTCAACATCGATGTTTCTTATCGATGTCGTAAGTTCCATTCCATTTAGTTATCGGATTACAAGAAAAAAAGCAAAAAAGTAATATACAGACAATAATACTTAACAATATACCCAGATTGATTTGTTATATTGCCTTTTTTTCTCAGTTTTAATTCTGCAAAACCGTTAATTAGTTTGTCATAATTAACAAAGTTACCTAATAACTCTTTCTATATTAAAGTGAACTATTTAATTTTTTTAGTTTAATCGGAATTGTGTTTAAAATTGGGAATGTAGCAATAATATTATTTCCCTGAATAATCACTACATGGATACTCGTACAGGTTAAATAATATTTAGTTCTGCTGGGTTTAAATCTTGATCTTGTACTTTTAATTCCAATATCGAAGAGTCTCTAACATCACTATCACGAAAAATTGTTTTGAATTTATTGTTAATCGTTGTATATCCCTCAGATTTTTATGTGATCAGTAAAGAATCGCACACAACAACAAAAATTATAGCTTTAAAATGTTGTTTGCCAGTGAATCTTATTTCTTCTGTTCTTTAATTTCATCACGAAATAGTTTTCGTATTTTCTGCCGTTTTTTATCATTAGTATAAAATGTGCATTATCTTTAACTTTTTTCTGCTTCTTGTCTTTTTGTTGAAGTCTTGTTTGAATCTATTCCCATATAATAAGTAACAGTACAATATCAACTGTATCAAATTTTTTTATGTGACTTGGCAGTTTTATGACCTTTTTAATGGTTTTCCATCTTTGTTTGAGAAGAATGTTTATTTCTTCATAATTTTTATTTAAAGATTTCACACCATCGGAACGAGCAGCTCACCTAGTGTCACAATTGGGTTTAATACTTAAGTGTTTTGTAATGCATTTCACCCATGTGTAAAAAATAAATACGTACAATTCCTGAGCGATATTGAAAAAAGTTAAAATTTTCATATTCCATGAAAATTTTGGCAGTAGCGCTTCCAATTAAATTTAAGGATAATTGGGCGCATGGTATGAAATGGGCAGAAAAATATAATGTTTTATTCTAGATGGGAGTCCCTTATATTTACCTGACATTTAACGCATTATCATAACGCTGTCTCCGACATTTATTGATTGAATTAATGTGATCACTGGAGTTTTCATATTCTGATTTCATCATCCTGTGACACTCAAGAAGTAGGTCAAGTAAGAAGATTTTCTCAGAAACCCAAACGAAACATACTTGTTTCTAGACCCAAATTGATCGCCAAGTATAACACATTTATGGGAGGAACTGATCAAATGAATCAGAATGTAAGTTGCTACCCGCATCAGTATTCGTGGCAAAAAATGGTATTGGCCAATTTTTGCATGATGCTAGATGTTGCATTACAAAATGGTATTGCAATTAACTTTTACAAGAGAAATTGTAAGCACATATTCAGCGAAGTATAGTGTACTTGTTTCTAGACCCAAAATTGATCGCCAGTATAACACATTTCTGGGAGGAACTGATCAAAATGAATCAGAAATGTAAGTTGCTACCGCCATCAGTATTCGTGGCAAAAAATGGTATTGGCCCAATTTTTGCAGGATGCTAGATGTTGCATTACAAATAGTTGGATATTGTATAATAAAACTGGCAGAGAAATGGTATTGCAATTAACTTTTACAAGAGAAATTGTACAGCACATATTCAGCGAAGTATAGTGTACTTAGCAAAGGAAGCGGAAGACTGTCGGCTTTCTTGACCTCTTCTGTCGATAGGCCGAGTATTAGACGACATTCGTTTTGACACCATCAATCAATTGATAAAATACATTCCAGGTGGAAAAAAGAGGGAGGTGGGCGTCTAAAACATGCAAATATATCGTTAGAACAATGTGTTAGAATGTGATATTGGACTATGCACTTCTTGTTTTATACCATTTTACTTTCGATAGTGTAAATTTATAAGTGCGAGGAACAAATATCGGACAAACAGTTTGGCTTCATTAACGCAGTGGGTACCAGAGAGGCACTTTTCGGAGTACAGGTACTGATTCAAAGATGCAGGGACGTTAACTGCGACGTATACGCGTGCTTGATCGACTATGAAAAGGCATTTGACAGAGTTCAACATCAAAAGTTGATAAACATTTTAAAAGAAGCAGACCTGGATGACAAAGACCTCAGAATAATTTCAGAACTCTACTGGAATCAGGACCGCATACATTAAAATTAACGGAGAAGAAACAGATCACATAAAAATACTACGTGGAGTTCGACAGGGATGTATCCTACTCGCCGTTGATATTTAATATGTACTCAGAGAACATTTTTAAACGAGGCTCTTTAGGAATAGACGAAGGCATCCTTCTAAATGGTGAAAGAGTAAACAATGTTAGATATACCGACGACACCATACTCTGAGATAGCGTCAGAGGCTAATGGACAGAATAAACGAGTACAGTCAACAGTAAGTACGGACTAAACATTAATACCCACAAAACGAAACAAATGATTATCAGCAAGGAGAATATAAATGGGTCTCATCTATACATTAATGGGACGCAGATAAAGCGAGTAAAACAGTATTGCTACCTGGGAACTATCATAAACGAACAGTGGAGCAATGTACAGGAAATAAAATGCCGCATAGGAAAGGCAAGAACGGTCTTTAACAAAATGAGCGCCATCTTCAAAAGTCACAACATATCCCTAGATACAAAAATGAGACATTTGAGATGCTATGTTTTCTCTGTGTTGTTGTACGGGGCGGAGGCATGGACGCTTACAGACACCACTATTAAAAAACTTGAAGCATTTGAGATGTGGCTTTATAGAAGAATGCTGAGAATATCATGGACAGCAAGGATCACGAACAAGGAAGTTCTAGAAAAAATTAAGAAGGAACCAGAGATTGTGTTTACGATCAAACGCATAAAATTGCAATATCTGGGACACGTTATGAGAAATCAGCACCGTTACTCCCTGCTGTAGTCTATATTGCAAGGTAAAGTCAAAGGTAAGCGCGGACCCGGTAGAAGGAGAATATCATGGCTGCGGAATTTAAGAACATGGTTTAAGAAAACCTCAACGGAGCTGTTTCGAGTCGCAGCGTCATGATTGCCAATATGATTTCCAACATCCGAAATGGGTAGGAACCAGAAGAAGAAGAGGAAGAGTAAGTGTAAATTTTTATAATTAATCACACCGAATTACATTTTTTTTATGAATAAATCTCTATTTTTGTTTTATTGCCGACTTTACTGTATCCCAAATGCTTTATTTTTGGTTTATTATTTTCATCAAAAATTAGGTAGCGTAAACGCTTAGCGTGGCAACACTTAATATCTCAGAAAAAAAATATTTTATGAAGTTTTTTATGATTTAAACACAGTCCATTATTAATATTGCAAACAATAACACAAAATCAATAATTTAATAATACTAGCGGTAATGAGTTAAGTACAGGGTGAAAGATCAGTGGGAAGACGCCAGAACTCGTGGCTGAAAGACCTAAGGAGATCGTTTGAGCGTTTATGCGCAGAAAATTTTTTTGGTGCAGCAGTTTCCAAAGCTAAAATTGCCATTTGAATTGCCAACGTTCGAAAGGAGACGACGCTATAAGAAGGCGAAGCGATCATAAGGATTAGATAATAAATTATATATTTTTAGCACATCATAAAGCAAATAATAATATGTTTGACATTTTATCGTTTTAATCTCCACTTCTGAAATCGTTTTTAAAATTCGGAAATACAAATTTTTATTATAAATATCTTAAATAGCATTCTCTCCCAATACAAATCACTACTTTACAAAAATATCAAATAGAAATGATAGGATTACAATTTTCATACTACATGAATTTACAAACTTAAACGTTTGAAAATGATAATATATGTAAATAATATTTTGCATAGATATATTAATATCTAAAAACTGCTTATTCCTCGAAATTGCACTCGGTAACTTAAAATATCTTCTATTCAAAACAAACAGACTGGAAAGTCCTCAAGGAATAAATTTCAGGGCTTTGCCATTTTTAATTAATATATACAAGCACCTTTGATAAGTGTACTGTAAACTTTAATTTAGTATAAATATAAAGGAACTAGAATTATTTTGAACATTCTAGAGCTTACCAAATGCTCACCGGAATGAAACAGCGAAGCAAGGTAGGAATTGACTCACCTGGAATAAACAAAATATTAGTTTATTATCTAGAATTTACTTTTTAATTAAAATGTATGGTATATTTAATTTAGTTTTAATATAAAGCAAAACATATGAAATCTAATTAAACTGAATATGCGCAAAATGGAAACTGCCGTGTTCGTGGTAGATATAAAAATGTAGTTTGGATAATATATTTCTTAGAGACAGTTTTTAGAAGCATTGTTAAGCTTCCACTATAAAAATAGCACTATGTACAGTGCAATTATTAAATTGTAACAATATTGTATATAATAATGAAGAGCTCTACAATGACATTAAAAAAGACTCTGAGATAGCGCGTAATAGAGATATAACAATAACAATGGGGGATTTTAATGCCAAATTAAGAAAAGGTAAATTCCAAGAAATTATTGGTGAATTCAGACCAGGAATAAGGTACGAAAGATGTGGGAAAGACTGACGGAATCTTGTCAGGAGTTGAAATGATAGCGACAAATACATTCTTTCAGTTACCACCACGTAGATTATATACATGGAAATCACCTATGGATAGCAAAGAAAAAAATATTAGAAACCAGATAGATTATATCCTTATCAATAAGAGATACCGTAACTCCATCAAATCGGCAAAGACATATCCAGGAACAGATGTGTCATCAGACCACAATCAGTAATCGTAAAATCGAAATCCACTTAAAGAAAATAAAAAATCACAAAAGACACAACAAATAAGCACTCTGCTAAAACACCCAAATATAAAATGAGAACTAACGTTTAAAATAACGAAAAGCTAAGCAAAACAATAATCAATGATAATGAAGATTCCAACGAAAAATGGGAAACATTTAAGAACACATTAATGATGCCAATTAAAGATACGCTGAGTAGTCACAAAATCGATGAAGCTAAGACTCCATGGATGACATATGAGATCCGGCAACTAATGGACAAAAGAAGATCATACAAAACAAAAACGTAAACGAATACAAAGCCACACACAAGGAGATCAGGATACAAATACGGGAAGATAAAGAGAAGTGGTATAATGGTGGAATGTATAACATTTTACTGTTCCATTGTATCAATCAGCGCAGCACAACAAGTTTAATTTAAAAAATTAATTTCTTGTGATTTGTAATGTAGGTTTATTAAATAACCAAAATTATGCCATTACAAGAACATATTATTATCAAAAAAATAAGGTTCCATCCACATAACTATCATTGAAAAATGATTTATGTTATCTAAAACTTTTATCGACAAAGAAATATGTACTATGTCGGCGATATCTGTGCAGATCCTATTACCATCAAATTCCTTCTTGCCATCATATAATAATATTACATTTTTGTTAATGGCTAAAAATTAAATGATGTGGTATTATTTAATATCTTAGTGGGAATTATATAGTAGGCAAATGGTCAATTGACATCTTATGTAAAATGTTAGTTAAACGTAAACATCACACGAAATATTAATAAATAAAACTGATTAAATTATGTTTTTTTAGTATTAAATTTTAGTTTCTTTAGTAATATTAATTAGTATATTAAATTCTAGTCCATAGAAATGTTAAATTTTTTATGCTTAGCGGAAGGGTTAGTATAAACTTAAGTTCAAGTTTGTCGAGTCGCCAGCCTGGTCTCCCGGACATCGTAGAAAAATAAAGGGGAAAGGGTTTTCGCGCTGTATCCGGTAAACTAGTAACCCTACAAAAGATTTTATCAGACATTATTGGTAGCAAATTAAATTGTACACAACTTTATTTGTTTAGTTTTAACTGTAAATAGAAATGAAAAAGTTAAAAACAAAAATAACTAACAATTTTCTTTTGTGCATCATAATTTTTTTCGTGTAATTTTACAATACTCTGAGATAGCGCTCAGGGCTATATCATAGAGGCTTTTTCATAGAACAATTTTCACTTCAAATTTGTTTACTTTCTAATTTCTTTTAATTTCTTCTTTGGGGTTCTTGAATACTGGCCAACTTGGAATAAGGGGTGCCATCTTCTTATGTTAATATTAACTTATGATCGACTCATTCCGCCACCACAAAACTTACTCCAGCTCGTACGCTTGCGTCGCACGAAAAAGCACCAATGGGCAGATATAAAGTTTAAGAGCACCGTACCAATATTATTCCAACATTAATTTCTTGGTAATGAAGAGTATAAATCAAACTTAATAGACCTTCTCAAAACTGCTTTATCAGAAGTGGGTTTTAGTCTCGACCAGGCTGAATCTGATGCAGATACAGTTATCATCCGCTCTGCTCTTGCTGCATTCCAAGCCTATGATTCTGTGACTGTCGTAGCAGGCAACATTGACATTTTTGTCCTGCTCACGGCATTAGGAAGGGAGCAGTCCAAGGAAGGGGGCTGAAAAAAGCATATCAAAATTTGAATACCAATCAAAACTTTCAAAACTCCAGCACATCCCGAACTTCTGAAATTTATTTTCTGCAGGTGCAAGCGAAACCGTAAAAGTATGTGTGGTTGCAGACAAATAGGCCTCAAATGCTGTAAGTGTGCCTCAATTGTTCAGGTGAAACCTGCAGTAACATTATGGAAATATTTAAATTATTCTGAAAGTTGTTAAGTAAGTGTTACATAGGTAATAGGTTGTGAATATTATACTGCATCATGTAGAAGAGTCTTGTGGCTGGCATCGCATTTTGGTACGTTGGGATGAGTGGGTGTGATGCATTTGGGACTACTGTATATTAAGTAGATTTATCCATAATTTATAATACTTCTTGTCACACACACTTGTGAACTTATGGCACTAATGTATGCGTTGCCACGACTATTTAATAAACTGTTATTTTAGTAAAACACCAAAGTAGAAATGTGAAGATTTCTTGGTTGACGAAACCAAAAATTTAGATTTTTGCTTTAATCTATGCCTTCTATAAATTACAAGGCAAAACAGACGACGAAAAAAGATGTAAGAAACACATAGGGAATCTAAAAGTTTCATTCCACAACATATCAACTCATCTAAGCAAAAATCCATGGTGAACTGGTTTCTTGTAATCATAAAGAGTAAACCGAAATGAAAGAAAAGTCAGTTAATATTTGATTTCACGTCTAGTGCCTCTGTATATTCGCTTATTCGTATTTCATCCTATCAGTATTCATCAGAGCGACTAATACAGAATCTCTAAAAGTGAAATCAAATATTTTTCATCAAAAGAAGCAATAATAAAATGGCTTCAATATGGACGCTATAGCGACATCTGCTGCTGCTGCTGCTGCCAACCACTGCTTCCACATTAACGGTTCAGAGAAAACAGTGTCTACCGTGTCAAATATGTGTATAAAATTTTTACGTAAAATCAGTGTTTTTTTTCACAGTTTTTCACATTAACTGGTCTACCCTATGAAGAAAAAAAAAGCTGAAAAAATCTTATACAGGTATTTAAAGGTTCTATAAGGTACATGAGGTGTAGCTGATTACAATATGTAAAGACGTACAGCTTATTATTCTTTGTTTTTTATTAAACAATCGTAAAGGGTGAAAAAGAAATAGCTTTTGCGTAAAAAACGTTTCTTATAATACATTTTAGAGAAAAATGGTTTAAATAAAAGATAGAGATCATAAAAAGGTCTTCAATATTTAGCGTTTGCCAGCTAAAATACATAAAAGTTGAGCGTCAAGTTAAACCCTTATATTTGCCGTAATTTACAAACGTATATATATATATATATATATATATATATATATATATATATATATATATATATATATATATATATATATATATATATATATATATATATATATATATATAGTAAACTCTTAAATATTGGGGAAATCTGCAAGAAAGACTCTAATGAGTATCAATTGTTTCGCCGAACGTTTTTGCCAAAGAGAATTAATTTGGCTTCTTCAGGGCTGAAAGAGAATAAATTATAATTAGCTACCATATATTATCTATTAAACACATTATTGATCTTACCGTAACTTAGAATTGTAGAGTTAGAATGTTAAAAAACTTAGCTAGTAAGAACACAGTGGTGTTTTTGTTACTATGTGCAAAAAAAAGTTTTTTTAATGTTGGAAATGTATGGTAGCTTTGAACTTAAAACTCAAAGGTTTACCCAAGGTTAATCGAAAAACCCAATGTAACTACATTTAAAAGGAGGTAATTCTTTGAATTGTCGGCAATAACTAAATTTTTGATCGTTAGAAAGTTTAAATGTGAGGTTCTGTTTTACCAGAACGCATGTGCTGACAATTCAAGTAGTTCTTTTAAATCTTTATGTCGTTAAGGTTCATTGGTAAAACCGAATGAAGTTAAATCAGACACTAGCATATTCTAGTCTAAGCAGCAGATTTGTTCTAGAATTTTAAACTGTTGCGTTAGCCTTTTGTATTTTTCTGTACACCGGGCCAGGGCTTGAACGCAGATCCACTTAAATATTCAACAGTGAAGCGAATGAGACTCGACCGCCTGTCCCGCTTGGCTATCTGACCGACTCACAAATATTAATAACTTTTGTTTCTTGCATAATGAGATGTAATATAACTAACATTGACAATTGTGGCAGTTAATGAGTTATTAAGGTGTGATAAATTTCAAATTGATCGACCAAATTGCTTAAAAGTTTTTCAATTTGTTTATCCCGAAGAGCGATTATTTAAACAACCGTAGTTGCCCACACAGTCACTTTGGAGGTACTTTATATTTCGCAATAGATTATTTAAGGCTTTGTTTTTAAAGTATATTAAAATAATCTCAAGATTTTAATAAATTTGTTATTAAAAAACAGTTTGAAAAGGCGATGACTTTTTAGCTTACCTAATAAATTAATAATAATAGAATATAAATGTTCCTTTATACGTACATAATATGTATTTTAATTCCGAACGTTCTATGTTCTATTCCAATCTGCAACTATTATATTTTACATTAGATCCTATCCATCACTTTAATTTGAATTAACCACCATTTGCTGCATCCAAACTACCGGCAGTTCTAAGACAATTATGTTAATGATAGGGATCTAATTGCAAGCTTGATTAGTCCATTTCATTCGGCACGATAACGGCAAAGTTGGTTGGTCGTTCGTTTACGTCGTTCTGATTAAAGTGGAAGAAACATAGTGGTCCAGATCTAAACGTTAGTATTGATTTTGTGCAGTTTGGTGTTTTCTTTACATTAACTTCAAGGTTCTTGAACCGAATCGGCTAGAATATACCATGCAAAAGTAATTTTACATTTTCGACCTAACATATACGAATACGTTATGTGAATTTGAATTATTGCTGCTCATTGGCGCATAAAATTTTAAAGATCGATCAAGTAACCTACTTTAAGGTAAACAAAATTTGTTTCTTATTCTGGAACATTTGCATATGTCTGCTATTTTCTAGGTCACTGGATATTAGAATAAGCTGTTAATGTTGCCTCCATATTTCTGTCGCCCATCGAACAAAGTGGCGGTATAAATGTTTAAGAAATACGAGTAGTCGCTATCCAGGGACCTATCGCCATATTGGTTGTTTCGCCGACTATTTCACTAGACTATTTTTAACTTATAAAACGTCATAGCAACGCGACGTTTCCACTGACAAAACTCCTTCCTGCCCGTGATTTCTCAGCGACAAACTTATGACAGATCCATCACAAGGGTGTCTGGTAATTATATTGTTGTCAGTCGTCATTAAGGCGTAATCAATTTTGGACAGATATATTAAATCCAGACCAAAAATCAAGATTTGGATGAGAGTCCCGTGAAAAAATAAAAAAAATTGGTTTCGAAAAATGTCTGATTGAACACCTAGAGGTCCAGAAGTTCTATTTGGAACAAATTTTCAAAGTTCCTACGGGTGAGAAATTTTACGCTTGAAAGATGTACTACCATAATGGAACTCGCAAAAATTCTCGAGGATAATGCCTTTAACATTAAAAAAGGCAATGGCGAAGACTATAAAGAGTCGTCTGGAAAGTCAATGTGGAATACTACAGCAAAAATGTTACAAGAAAAATATTTAACGGAGTACGGCATAAAAATCGACACTTTCACAGATATATCTTTCAAATGTGCAAGATTGGCTGGAGATACCGAGCGGAGGCAGCTTCAAAGTGTACAAGAAAAAAGAAAACTCAGTTTAAAAGCATTATCCATCGAAGAACTATTAAAAATCATCCAAAGCTACGACAAGGAAACCCCCGATGGAGTACAAAAGAAGTTTTTTTACCTTTGCTCATTTAAACTTGATTGGAGAGGCAAAGAGGCAGTAAACTGCAAGATTCACTTTTTCCAGAAGGAGCTTGATATTATGGGAGAATTTATGGGACCGAATTAAATACAACAGCATTTTTTTCCGAGGCATAATCCTGTTTCTATGAGCTGTATGGTTTTAAAGTCTATCAGCAGGGTGCTAACCTAGCTGTACCCCCTCCTTCTTTATCCGGACTTGGGACAGGTAACAGTTCTCTCAAGCTACTCGATCCAGCCAACAAAACCGCAAGAAGAAGAAAAGAAGTGAGAGATCAAGTACAAAAAGCAAATAGACTGGCAGGATGCCTTAATAACACTATATGGCGAAACAGACACATTGACACTGAGATGAAGTCAAGAATTTATAAAGCCACTGTAAGACCAAAAATGACATATGCCTTAGAAACAAGACGCGATACAGCCACAATGCAAAGGCTACTGGAAACGGCAGAGATGAGAGTACTAAGAAGAATTACAGGAAATACGCTAAGAGATCGATAGAGAAGTTAAACTCTGAGATAGCGCG
>NW_027312328.1:0-32069 GCF_040954645.1 Diabrotica undecimpunctata | reverse complement strand
ACGCGCTATCTCAGAGTCGTGAACTAAACGATATACATTTATGATACAGGGGTATTTACGGGCTCCAAAAAATTTTTATAAATTATTAAACTCTACATGTTGACGAATCGACAGAACCAATATTATGGAATGGTCAAGTGAGCTCCGTATATCGGTATCCACTTGACCACGGAGCTCAATTGAACCTGAATTTTAACATGGGCGGAGTCCACTTTATGCCGTAGATATATATATATATATATATATATATATATATATATATATATATATATATATATATATATATATATATATATATATATATATGTATATAGGGTTTTTATCGCGGTTCTCAAAG
Source organism: Diabrotica undecimpunctata (assembly GCF_040954645.1). Classification (NCBI taxonomy): domain Eukaryota; kingdom Metazoa; phylum Arthropoda; class Insecta; order Coleoptera; family Chrysomelidae; genus Diabrotica; species Diabrotica undecimpunctata. The sequence continues at coordinate 31,732 of NW_027312328.1, read as the reverse complement.
AATTAGTTTGTAAGCACTTTTTTAAATTATCTTTATTATATCTATTATGAAACACACATATATATTTAACATAGCCAATGTAAATTTAAAATAAACTATCTTTAAATTAAAATTCTTATGAAACTAATTAAATTATATAGACAATGTAAATTTTAAACAAACTATCTTTAAAATTGAAATTGTTATGACACTAACTAAATTATATTAACAAAATTTTGTACCTTTCTGTCACTGAATGCCTATATGAAACTGTTCTCCAAAATAAAGATTTTAATCACCACTCAATGTCTTCGTTCTCAGCTTCGGTTATCCTTGTTTTTGTGAAATTACTTTTTCCAATTATCAGCTTCCACCAATTTAAATTATTTTTCCTCTTAATAGCATTTATATTTATTCTTCTTTTTAATACACCAATAGCCAATCACCAAATATATTATATAATTTTAATTTTCAATTAATACTTTCTTCCATTATCCAATCACCATTTAAACATAATTGTTTTCAAAATTATAAAAATTTTCGGAGAAACATTTATTAGATTAAAGCATTTTTATATTAAATATTTTGAAGATATATTAGCAGTAATTTTTACTTAGTAAATTAATTTTTATTTGGTACAACCTTGTAAGATATTTTGTCTTTTTTAGCTCTTGATAATAATTGTAAACACAATTGAAAGCTCGAGATTAAACAAAAGTTAACCAATCTTTTATTGACTCCAACCCATCCAAAACAGTTATATATATATATATATATATATATATATATATATATATATATAGATATATATATATATATATATATATATATATATATATATATATATATATATATATATACATATATATATATACAAGGTGAGTGAGATTTTAAACTGTAAATGATGATATCTGTCAAGGAGAAAAAAAAATGAAAAAACTATTTCAATCTTTTAATAGAAAACGTTTCTTGCAGTATTTCTGCACTTCTTCAGTTCTAGTGATTGTAAAGTCATATAAAGATGTCAAACAATGTGAAATGCATAGGTTTAGGTGTTAAAAAATACATTTAATAACTACAGTAAAATTACAATAAAAAACATATTCAAAGTTTTTTTTTATTTTTATACAAACTTTAAAAAGTCACAAAAATGTCACAGTATCTTACAAGAATACAATATAATATAATACAATACTTCTATTCTACCGCTGATGTACAATATATCATAGATAGAGTTGCTATCATCAAGTCCTCGTAGACACTTCGTAGACACGTCTCAGGACCAGCAACTTCATGTGGAGTCGTACGTTACCATGTTATCATATCCACTGGTAAGTTTAACATTCTAAAATATAATACTAATTAATGTAAACAAAATTGTAACATATAACTTTTCACGGGTTTTTACCCAGATATTTAGTGGCTCAAAACATGTACACCTAAACACTGATGATGGAACATGGATTCCGACAACTTTTTGTCTTCATGACATAGCCCGTTTGGGTTTTTTAATTGATATACCTTTTATAAAGGATTTTTACATAAAATTTTTTGTCATAAATGGTATACAGCCAGCTACAAGGACTTAGTTTCCTCGTGGATGGTAAAATTCCTTCCATAGAATCAAATAAAATGTTCCAAAATATTTTCGTGATTTGACAAGGCAACCCGGAAGCCTGTTGAGTTTAATATTAAGTCTTGTAATAGTATTATTTTTAGCTTTAGGTTTAATTTTACTTATAGTGGAAACCTTTTGGAGCATACATTACTTTTAGGAATAACCTACGACTGACTGCTTGGCCTGGAGGGACAAATCTTTCTACTAGATCGAAGCAGTTATTAGTGACCGACATATTTTTTAAATGTTATGCATTAAATATGCATTCAAGCAACACTATTTTATTACACAAAAACCACCTTTAACAAAATAAAAACCATGTGAATATTCTTTTATGTATATATGTATATATATATATATATATATATATATATATATATATATATATATATATATATATATATATATGAATGTGAATATGAGACGTGAATATTTCTATACTTGTATATTATTTACACAAATAAAAACCAATTTTACAAACTGGTCTGTAGGGTCTAGCGTTTGCCCTGGCGTTTAACGTGTTAACACTGGCACTAGATAGAGATAGACCCAACTATAATTATATCATTCGTGTCATTGAAGTAATTTAAAAAGTATTTTCGATTTGCAGGAATAAAAATACGATAAGTACTGTTTATAATAAATGAACCTTTATGAGTCTTTACACCTGGAAATCACTAGCAGATACACCTGAACGAGTTGTTTGTAACCAAATAGACTTTATATGTATAAATAAGAGATACAGAAATTCAGTATTAGCAGTAAAAATATATCCAGGCGCAGATGTACCAACAGATCACAATATTTTAGTAGGAAAAATAAGACTGAGATTAAAAAGAGTTGCAAGGACGAATAAGCAAACAGTTACTATTGATAGAGAAAATAAGTTAAATGGTACTATAGAACAAGAAACAACTAGTATATTAGAACAAAAAATGAAGTTAACACCAAGCAAAGAGGAAAGTACTGAGAAAAACTGGATGAGAATTAAAGACATCTTAAAGACAGTTCAAGAAACAAAATTGAGTGCGCTAAAAGCAAGAAAAAAACACGGGTGAATGACAGAAGAAATACTGAGACTTATGGATCAAAGAAGAGAAGTCAGAAATAAAGATAAAAACGTATACAAGAGGATCTACGCAATAATCAGGCAGAAGATAAGACACGCGAGAACACAATTTCAGAGTAAAGAATGTAATGAAATTGAACAATATGAAAAGAATCACGATATATTTCATTTGCACAAGAAATTAAAAGAGGTCACTGGAAACAAACGGAAACAAGTATCTCAAAGTTTAGAAGACAAAAACGGACACAGAATATTAGACATCAATGAACAGTTAAGAGAATGGGAAAACTACATATCTGAATTATTTGAAGATGAGAGAGTAGAACACTACACACCGATTGCTATATCAGGTCCATCTATAACAGAAATTGAGGTTACACGTTCAATACAAACGGCAAAAAATGAAAAAGCACTTGGCTCCGATGAAGTAAGTGCTAAAATACTAAAGTTTTTGGGAGAAAATGGAATTAAAGCTCTGTGTAATCTCTTTAACAGAATTTATGACACTGGGATATTACCAACTGATTGGTTAAAGTCGACATTTGTCACAATACCTAACAAACATCGTCCAAAGACATGCGGTGAAAATTGGACAATAAGTCCGATGAGTCACGTTTTGAAGATCTTTCTGCGAGTAATACACAGCAGAATTTACACGCTGTTAGAGGACAGAATTAGCAATACTCAATTTGGGTTTAGGAGTGGCTTTGGTACAAGAGATGCCTTGTTTAGTATACAGGTGCTAGTACAGAGCTGCATATATATAAATCAAAATGTGTACATTTGTGCAATCGATTTTGAAAAGGCTTTTGACAAAGTCCAACATTACAAAATGCTAGAAATATTGGAAACAGCTGGATTGGACGATAAAGATCTAGGAATAATTACAAATCTAGGAATAATTACAAAGGTTGAACAAGAACTGTCGGATGAAATAAATATAAAAAGAGGAGTGGGACAAGGCTGTATATTGTCGCCTTTACTTACTTTTTATCTTATATTCGAAGGAAATATTTAAAAAAGCCTTAATGGAAACAACCGAAGGTATTATTGTGAATGGAGTAACCGTCAACAATATTAGATATACTTTGATCAGATAAAAGGCATATATCGAGCACAGTTTAGATATCAGCAATATTCGATAAGCCGATAATACCTTAGTGCTTGCTAATTGCGGATAAGACCTTCAAAATCTAATGAACAAAATAAAACAGACTTGTGATCAGTATGGATTAAAACTTGTTTAAAATTAAAATTAAAATTTTGTTTGCTAACTATCATATATATATATATATATATATATATATATATATATATATATATATATATATATATATATATATATGATAGTTAGCAAACAAAATTATATACAGGATGACAGTATAAAAGTCGGAGATGCCACACTGGACAGAGCAGAGAAACTCGTGTATCTCGGCAGTAATATTAATGAGGGCTGGGATCCAACCGCAGAAATTAAAAGCCGAATAGAACAAGCCCGAGCTGCCTTTGTAAAAATGAGAAACGTACTTTGTAGACACCATCTTAGCATTGACCTTAAAGTTCGAATGACATCTAGCTACATCTTTCCTGTCCTGCTATATGGAGTGGAAGCGCGGACTCTAACTGAGTCTATCCTTAAACGCTTGACAGCCTTTGAGATGTGGGTATACAGACGACTACTGAAAATAAGCTGGGTCGGCAGAGTTAGAAAGAAATGAGGAGGTCCTTAGACGGCTGAACCAAACAAGACAACTGGTCAATATAATAAAAAAACGCAAGCTGGAATACTTCGGTCACATTATGGGACACCCTGAAAAATATGATCTTTTACATCTGATCATTCAGGGAAAGATCCAAGGTAATCATGGTCCTGGTAGAAAAAGAACATTATGGCTGAAAAATCTAAGGCAATGGTATGGAAAATCAACTACATCGTTATTTAGAGCTGCTGTCAATAAAGTCACGATAGCGAATATGGTAGCCAACATGATATCCAACGATCGATAACGGTCATGGAACTAGAAGAAGAAGAATCATAAATGAAAAGACTGATATGTTTTTTGTACATACTTATGACAAATCAACAGTATTTGAAGTGTATAAACAATTTTTAGAATAAAAAGACGATATAGGTACTCGAATATAACCTGTAAATGAAATAAAAGCTAAATGAGGTTTTATTATACAAAATAATCATCCACTTACCAGAAAATATTAGTCATAAATTTTAACTGTGTTGAAAGAAAATGTTATATAACTGGAGACAGATTTTTACTAATATGTATCTAAAAGAGTTCAGATTATTTTAAAGAAAAACTATACAGTTTCCATAAAATAGTTTCAGACTAAAATATTTTAGTCTATTCCATGAATCCTTTTAATCCCCAATTTCTTTCTGCTCAAAGTTCAGCCATCAAGCCGCCGTGAAAAGAAACTGCAGTTGTTTCCGAATTGTTTCGTAAGTACGGCAAATAAAGTACAGATTTGCGCTATTCTCACTTCTCGTCCCTCCACAAATTACTTTGGTGCCGCTCGGTCTTTCCAGAAGCGACTGGAAATGCTTCCGGTCTGGCAGATAGACTCCTGCAATAAGTAGCATAAGCGTTAACCCTACTACAAAAGCTCTTCAACAAAAGATAACATTTGTCATATGTTTTTGTTATCAGCTTTAGGAAACAGATAGACAATTACTGAATAATACAAAAATAATAGTTGCTATGTTTCTGTAAGTACTTTAACAAATAATAAACTGTTGATCGCTCACAAAAAAAAAATAGCGAGAACTAGTAAATTTAAAAATGACTGTATGAAATTAACTATGGTTAAGAAAAAATCAATCGACGAACATACAAGATAGTTTACTGGATTGATAGAAATTAGAAGCTCTTATATTTTATCTTATTTTAAAAAAAAATTCGAACACTTGATAGTTTTATATTAAAATACTTTTAATATAACAGTTTTGATTAAATAAGTAATTAGCTTATTACCTATTTTATATGAGAAAACACAAAACAGACCAAAAACTACAAATTCTTTAAAAACGATAAATGGATTGCACATGTGAGTGAGTCCATTTAACTGAGTTGTAGAAATAAATACCTGACTTACTCACAATCTATACTCACTTATTATCCAGTCGTCAGAGATATGACCTCTAAAAATCATACAAGCAAGCTGAATTTTGATTAAATGTCAATTTTAAGATTCTAAAAATAAGCAAAACGTTTACCACTTTTACCTTAAAACTCTCCTCGTAGGTGGGGAAAACGGAAAAAATCGATTTACCAAAAATCTGTACGCCGTAGAAAAAAATGTTTTAAATAAAAAATGTACTGTGAAAATTTTAAACAAAAATGTTTATTAACACTTTTTATGTAGAATCAATCGTTCTCTCAGAAACAACGCTTGAAGTGACCGGTGATTTTTAATGTCAGGTACGCGCGCGATATCAATTTTAAATAAAATTTATATCAACTCGACGGTGAAAATTCGATAGCTTTTGATAAGATTGTCCTATCGAAAAAAATCAAAAAGGGATTTAAAGGTAAAATTGTTGTGAATTGTTGCTTTCTTATAAAATTGTTGTGATTTGTCGTAAATGAAGTCAATTTCTATAATGGTGCTAAAAAACAAGCGTTTAGCGATTTTACCATTTTTACGATTCTTATGAGATCAATAATATTTTTCAGTTTAATTGACCAACCACTATAAAGTTTTTATTATCAGGGTCTAATCTTCAAAATCTATAACATAAAATTTCAATTTTAGGTTTCAGCAACAAATGTGAGGCATAAGAAATATATCCAAAAATCACTGAATTTAAACATTTACATCACAAAAGATTGCACGTCACGGAAAATGCCTCTAAATGCGAAGTTGTGTCGTTTTGACAAACGTACTTGTATAATCAAAAAAAGCAGTTTTAAACGTTTTAGATCGTTTTTAAGTGAAAGTTTAAATTTAGTGTATTTAAGGCATATTTCAATTGCCTCACAGTTGTTGCTAAAACTCAAAACAGAAATTTCAGACTATATATTTTAAAGGTGTGAATCTAGTAATGAAAATTCCATAATGACGAAAATCATAAATATTGTTGATCTCATGGTAATCGTAAAAAATGTAGGAAATATGATATAGAAAATGTAGTGATAGGAAACAGAACTAAGGTATTTCTGTTTCCTATCCTACGTACTAAAACACCGAAATATTCTTTTAATCCTTTTGCGTCGACCAGTTGATAATAAACACATTTTTAAAGTTTGTTTATATATCACAGATGCATATTTCCTCGATATTTTTGATTACTAAGCCGTCTATACCGCATATGTTTTGTTTATATCAAGTTGGGCGAATGAACTTTGAAGATAATTACATCACTCTCGCTGAGGCCGCAGTCAGGGCCAGTTGGTTTCTGGTTAGTTCAAATTTTTCTTTAAATTTGTAATGATTTTTCTTTTTTGTCCCTTTTCATGGAAAATGTAGAGTGTTGTAGCAGTTGACTGTGTAATTGTGTAGTTACAGTAAGATTGGGGAGAATCTTTGAAAAAAGAACACCCTGTGGGTGTCGGCGTCCAGAAGCCGGCAAATTTGTTGAAAGTAGTAAAATATACTCAATTTAATGTGTCAGTTTTGAAAGAGTAATTACTGTTTTTATGTTTCTAGGTATTTAAGAGATTTGCGTCATCTACAACAACTTTGACGGATAACCACATGTAGCCATTGTGTCCAGTTGTACCTGTTGAAGTTTTTTAAGACGCTGAGCTTAAAATTTTGCCTCCAGTACCCCAACTTCCAACCTCAATTTTTGCAGTTTGGAGATGAATTTGTTCGTGTGGCTGTGAATCTCACTCCAGTTCTAATCCCAGAAATTTTTGTAAGTCCAGTTAATAACCCCAGCAATTTAAGTGAAACCTAGGTAACTTTTTTTGTTTGAACTTTTAAAGTAAAAATAGACATTTTTTTCATTAATAATTGCTTTCATACAGGTTAAGAAATTGTAATAATTAAAATTATAGATGTTAGGGTGTGGTGTCCTAGCTGTCATATTAATTGTTCTCAAATTTTAAAATTTAATGTTGACATCTGACAGCTAGCTTTATTTTTTTTGACATTTGGAAAATACCTTATCATAACAGATCTTGTTTTTTAAAAAAGGTTAACCTCTATGCATAGTTTTACTAAAAAAGACATTTTTTTATTTATAATAATTTATTTCTGCTACAAATTATTGCCCGTTAACAATTATAAGTTTTGTAGCATCTCCAAACTTCGAGAGTTCTGTAAACGGATAGAACATGGTAAGCGTTTTTTCTTTGTTATTTTGTATTTACTTTTGTAACTATTAATATAGTATTTTTGTACCATTTACTTTTGCAACTGTTTGTGGTGAGACAGTAATAAATATTTAATTTTTCCCTAAACCATTTGGTTTATTTCTTTTAACTAACTCTCTAAACCCTTTTTGTGTTTTTAGGAAGGAAGAACCTTTTCTTTCATCCAGCAGGAAGATTCTTCAAAGCGGCGTCCTTAATTTAAATAGCTTGGGAACCTTCTTGTGTTTTGTTTGTCCAGGAGACTTATGTAAGTATCCCTTTATTTTATTTAGGCAGTTACTCCATTTCAGTTCCCTTGTCGTTCGCTTATCCACGACTCCGTTCTCCAAGTAAACCCTGAGTGGCCGTTCGCCAAAGTTTCGGTTTATTTGGTTGTAACGAAATAATCGTTACAACATGAGGGCAGCATAAGAACAAAATAAAGTAACTAAATTGTAAACTAATTTACTGGGTTCTCTTTGGTGTAGCTCTCCCTCTATATATATATATATATATATATATATATATATATATATATATATATATATATATATATATATATATATATATATATATATATATATATATATACTTGACGGAATGCATAAATTTATCACGATTACGTACCGCGGAATTACATTTTTAAAGTTGAATACTTCAAATTAATTTAAAGTTTAACACTAAAAATAGGATCTAATTTTTCACCTTCATTAGGAGTACATTTTCATTGGAATAAAAAAGAATAAGCATCCAGCACGATGAAACTTTTCAGTATTTCATTTTTATTAGACAATTTCTGTTTCTTTCGAACAAAAGAAATGTTTAAAATGGACTTAGAAAAAATCTGGTCGTAATGAGACTGTTTTTCTTTTTAAAATCTTTGTTAAATTTCACGTTCATTATTTTCAGACTTACTGCTTACAATCGCGATCCAGTACACACTTTTTTATCTCGAGTTTGTTAATGTTCCTTTTTGTTTTGACGATAGAATAATTTTTGTGAAAATTTGTTGTTTTTTTTTTAATTTAACTCTTTACCGTGAGTGACAATTATTATCTAAACAAATGATGTCAACGTCGAAAAATTATTTTGTGAAAGTACAAAATTATGTAAAAGCAGAGCATACAAAAGTGTGAAAGAGTTAAGCAGAGCAATATATTTAATACTCTGAGATAGCGCGTTTAACGTCATGAAGTAATATCATAGTCGAATCAAAGCATATACAGATATTTATATAATGTATTTTAGCTAAACCAAAACGATTACATAATGAATTAGATAGAAGCTAAGGTATTATCAATTTTTTTGAAAAAAACTATTCCAAAAGATAGTTTCCTGAGATGACTTTTTTTATTGCGTCCCAACTACAAGGTTATTGGCACAATTTTGTTACCATACATTTTACATTATTTTAGGTATAATTTACAATAAAGAGAATATGTGAGAGAGAAAGTAATAAAAAAGGATACACTAAATTTTGTAATACAAGTTCGTTTCTCGAAGGAAATCTAGTACATTCTGAATACGTTGTAATTGGCTAAGGATAACATTTGTAAGACCATGTATAGAGTATTTTTTTTGTTCTTGCTTATATTTAATATACTTACTGTATAGGAATATGTGGTCTCTATATTGTGTCAGCCGTATGTGACCAATTCTTAGCCTGAGAACGATTAATTTCTCTCTTCTACTTAAGTTAGGTAGCTGAAAGGTTTCGATGGTAGGTTGTATTTTGTCTAATTTCGAGGTTGAATTCTTCCATTAGTTTTTGCCAGAACTTTTCAATTTGTTACCTGAAAAGTAGTTTTAGATCTAATGCTACTTGAACAGATTTAATGTCTAATTTGGTTGTGATTTCTTCTTTTCCAGCAGTCTCATTACCTAAAATACCAAAGTGTGAAGGAATCCAAATTAACGTTATAATTGTTTTAGAAGAAGTGAGACAGTTTATTGCTTCATGCATGAACTAATGGATGTTCGGAATAAATATCTGTACATATTGCAGTGTTCTTGGCTTTAGTTTAGTTACATAAGCCTTTTAATGCTTGTAGAAAGGCGTGCAGCTCTCCTGTATGGATAGAGGTGGATTGTGGAAGGCAGAACTTCTGAATGATACTATTTAAAGTTGTTACAGAATATCCGACACCTGTCTCAGTTTTAGATGCATCTGTGTAAAGAATCTCGTCATATGCCTTTTTGTTGACCCGTTCTAGGAAAGATTGGCTTAGAATTTGGCTGTTGGTTTCATTTTTGTGATAATTATTAAGCGAAAGGTTAATTTTTGGTATGTTGTTAATCCATGGAGAAGGTAATGACAGTATATGAGTATCTGTTGTTAAATAAGATGACTTTTAAAAATCATAAAAGTTATAAAGTTATGGATTTTATATTGTTTTTAATATAGGAATTCACCTCAATAAAAAATAAAGCCCAGTTAAAAATAAACATAAAACGAAGTGTTACATTAAGTCATTGTCAACTTTCACTTGTATTATGGAACACATAATATTATCTAAATGCCGTCAATTCAACGCACTGTAAATTTTTCTTTTACCGAAACAAATTTTCTGGTATAGTTCACGTTGTACCTAACAATGAGGCTTTAAGGTTTTTAATGTTAAAATATAAAGTATTTTTTATACCGATACTCTGAGATAGCGCGTTCACTTCTGTTACTATTCTGAGAAGCGTCAAGTAGAGTTTTCCTCAAAATTTTTTCCAAAAAATTTTCGTAAATGAAAATTTTTGTAATTTTTTGAGGTAAAATCTAATTTGTAGAATCCTTTCGATTTTCTGTAAGTTATACCATGATTTGTTTTCCAAAAATATTCAAACGATTTTTCCGATAAGAAAAAAAAAAATTAGAAAAACTTTCTAAAACATTTGATAAAACTCTACGTCATCGTCTGAATCTTTTATATAGAATATTTTGTAGTTTTAAAATGATATTATGATAATGTTTTTTTTTTTTCAAACTAAAGTCATATTTACTTTACAAATCACATTTTTTTCTTAAATATAAATATTTTACGAATTAATTTTTAATTGAATAAATGTTTGATATTTGATATTTTATTAAATTAAAGTAATTTTATAATGTTAACTATTAAATATTTTTGGTATAACAAATAGTAATTTTACTTATTTTTTATTACAATAAAAAGGTGTTTTATTAATTTATATTGCATAAATAATGATTGTTCAGATATAAGAAAAATTTGATTTATTATTACATTAATAATCAATTACAAAAATATATTATTTCTATTTATCAACAGGTAAAATTCAATTTGTAGAATTCCTTAACATTTTACAAATAATTATTAATAAAAATCAATTTAATAGTGGAATTATCAATTTTTTAAGTTTTGAAATTTACTTTGTAGATATTTTCAATATTTTTTTTTATTTTTCAAATTGATTGAATTTTTTTTCATTAGTTAATTATAATTTTACAAATTCTGTTTGGACATTAATTTTGCATCATTATTATTTTAAAATATTAAAATAATAATGATGCGCGTTCATTTAGATCAGTAATTCTAGACGCATGCGCTAAATGTAATAAGTATCAAGATGCTTTTATTCAACTTGGTGAAACTGACTTCGATTGTAATGAAGTTTTTGAAACTTTAGAAACTTTCATATGTCACTTATATGAAACAGGACTGACGAGAACAATTCCAAAAAGAAAAGTAAACGATGTCAGAGTTTCACTATTTAACCGGCAGTATAAGTTGCATGATGTGAGCGAGCCTTAAAAAAAAACTAAAAAATTTCGATGCTTCAAGCTTACCACCATGTCAAGATGAATTACACCAACATCTACTGCGAGCTCATATATTTCAAATATTTGGACAAATGCTCATAAAAAAGTACCAACAGAATTGATTGTTGAAGAACATGGTTGGGAGTTTGAAGATGAAACATATAAATTCAAATGATTTAGTGGACCTCAGATGCCAGAATCAGTTCGAGAAGTAGTGATTGAAAATGAAGCAGATAATGAATGTGATATTATTGAAAGTGAAAGTGACGAAGATGATGAATGTGATGACATCAATGAGAGTGAGAAAAATGACGAAATTTTTAAAGTTTTCTAAATTTTTTTTTCTTATCGGAAAAATCGTTTGAAAATTTTTGGAAAAAAATCATGGTATAACTGACAAAAAATCGAAAGGATTCTACAAATTAGATTTTACCTCAAAAAATTACGAAAATTTTTCATTAACGGAAATTTTTTTGGAAAATTTTGAGGAAAACTCTACTTGACGCTTTTCAGAATAGTAACAGAAGTGAGCATACAAATTTTCAAATCAATCGGTATAAAAATATCATAATAAAATCAGTTTGAAAATTGTTACCGAGACCTAAAATGAGCAGGCAAGTGGTACATTTAACCCCGTTTTGTGGCTCTCTGTACCAACCCAGCTATCCGCCCTTTTGGATTAAAAGTTTTTAGGGGCTAAATAATGAGCCATGAAAATGGCGGACATATTACTTATCGTTAATTTTTCCCCAAAAAATTGCAACCTCACCCCTGTCCGGCACCCCTTATGTATCCACTCTCGCGTCCGCCCTTTGGGATTTCATCTAGTTATACCAAGATCTTACTCTGGGCAAATGTTCAGCCATATTATCGATCGTTAATTTTTCCGAAAAAAATGACTCTGAGATAGCGCGTTAGCCACCCCCTGTACCACGAGGGGCGTCCGCCTGTAAGGCAAAGTCTTAACCAGTTACAATGAATATATTCCAATAGAGAAATGTCTTATTACTGATCAGTTCAAAATTTCGGCTCTATCTCTCCGACTATTAGGCAAGCTCCTCTTCCTTTAAAGGAGACAGATAGTTTGAACGATATTTTATACAATGTCTATCACCGGTATGGATTTATTTTTGTCCAAGTTTTATATTGGTCCACTATTTCAAATGCAGTTCAAACAGACATATATTAAATTGTATGTTCCGTTTTAAATTGGTTTCAATCTGTATAGTATATATATATATATATATATATATATATATATATATATATATATATATATATATATATATATATATATATATATATATATAATCAATAACCCTTCTACCCTAAGGTGTTGGGTGTAACAGATAAAAAATTTCATACTTTATTAAACTAACAAATATATTTTAAATTACATTTCTTGATAGCTATAAATATACAGGGTGGAACCTCCGGCAACTCGATTTCCGTGCAGCCAGCCCAATATCCGAAAAGCCCATATCTGATTGGACTGGTAAATGCATTTTATTGGTTACACAGTGTAAAATAATCGAGGTTACTCACAAATATTCAATTAATTATACTAAAAGTCGTCCTCTACATCCGAGATGTCGGATTCGCTTTCGCTACTCTTCCCTGTGTTCGTTTGTGTATTATCAATTGGTCTAGGTCATATTGCAGGTTGTCTGCAGTCCACATCTCAGTTTTCGTTTTCTCAACAACATGAGTGATATAATTGCGCCAATTTTGCTCTGTGACGCGTGCGAAACCGTCGTCGATCAACTGGCGTACCTCGTCGTTTTTAAAAGTGGTATTATGGGTACCTACATATCGCTTAACTTGGTTTCACACCATTTCTATAGGATTCAATTCGCAGTGATATGGAGGAAGCCTTAAAATATAAACATTATGTTGTGAAGCATACTCATCAAGATGATACTTATCGTATTGATCTTTAAAAGCACGCGCTGCTTCTAATAGCTCGGATTTCAAATAACAACCCTCGAAAAAAATGTCTTTTTCCACTAGCCATTCCTTGATTGCAGCTTTATTCAGGAATTGTTAGGGAATCTCTCTTTACGGGAGTGGTACGATGCATTGTCCATTACAATGACATTCCTGTGACCATTATTTGGTAAATTTGATATTAATGTCTCCTTAAACCACGACTCAAAATATGCGGCATCCATTTCATCGTGATAGTCGTCCGTTATCATTTTTATTTGTTAGAAAAACACGCTGTGTGCCAGGAAGGAGCTCCTGAAAAACCTGCATGTAATAAAACATATCGTGGACCTCGTTTAGTAGGTACTTTTAAGCCAGTACTTAAACCTTTGAGAAAAGCATCACGACTGTTTTGTATCGTAGTATCGCACCATTCGTAATTTATAGATTGGCCAACATTAACCCACGATTTGTCCAAATATATGATATTGCAATGGTCTTTTCGCAAACGTCGTATAGTTCTCAAATAATTATGGCGCCAATGAATAATATCCTCTCGCTCCACCATGATACTTCTTCGGCCACGTTTCTTATAAACAAATCCAATATCTTTCAGAAGTCTGTATAAAGTAGAAAGAGACAACGGCTGTATATTCTCATTACCTTGTATGAAGTTATGTATATGCTTTAAGAATGGCGGCAAATTTTTCATGAAAAATTCACAATGAACAATTCTCCGTAGAATACTTCTTACACCCTCGTCATATGTGAATATTCTAGAATTTGACTGACACACTCGTTTTTTACGTTTTTTTTGGCGATTTCAACGTTCCACTCTGTTCTTTTTCTTTTTTGAAATTGTAAATGCTTCTTTCGCTAACACCAGTCATCAACGAAGTACGTCTTACAGCAGCACTTACATTAAGTTGTTCCGTATTTTGTAAAAAACACAACACATTTAACACTACGAGTTTAGCGCAACCGTTAAATAATTCACCGGATTTAAACTTATGGGACTCCATGCTCTCTGTTGAAACTCGGACTAAATTTTAAAGTGTAGTTTCGTTTTCCAAAAGCAACTTTCACATGGGGATGAAATAGGAAAAGCTTGGAGTTTATCAAATACTAATTATGACAAACAAGTTTATGGCCATATTTAGGTGATTATGTTAATGGTGGTAATTTGTAGCAGAAGTTTTACAAAAGAAATGAAGACCTATTTATAGAAGCAACATAACTGCATTTTTAATATTTTACATACAATAGAAAAAATCTAATTTCTATGAAAGAATTGGAAATTTGAATATTATATATAATATCTATAAATAATATCATTTCCAAGTTTCCAAATTCTTTCCTAGAAATGATGTAGGTTTTTTCTATTTTATTTAAACATTAAAACTACAGTTATTGTATGTTGTTCTTGTAAAGAGGTGTTCAAATGTTACTCTTATGAATATGATTCAATTGTATATCTCATGTTGACGTTTTATATGCAAAATTCATTGTTTTCGTTGTCAATAACTCATCAATGCCTTTTTATTCTACTGTATACGTATACATGATATAAAATATTTTACTCGTACTGCCGGCAGATGCATTTTATCCAAGCCGGTCCTGTGAGACAATGAGCAATCAACAGCTAGAGAAAACCGGCAACCCTGCGCGTTTATTCTCCATAAGAAAAGCATTGCCGTATCTTACCCGTACTGCACTCTCAGTGTGACATTTTGTATAGCAGCCTGCACTTTTTTCATATATGGTGAAATATTGAAAACTCCTAAAGCGTTTGCGAAATTTTTGAAATCGAATACCGAAATGGTTGAGCCCACATTTATTATTGTAGAAACAATAGTTGGCTTTTATTACTTACATACCATTGCCACAAATGTTTGAAAAATTTTAGAATTAATGTTAATAAAAATTTATTCTAGAGATGCTGCAAAAATCCATATAATATTTGACCGTTATTTGTGACCCTTAAATTTCGACCTCAATAAGTTAGGCCTAAAGATTTTTTGCAAAGCCTTAAAAGTATTGTTTTAACGAGGCACTGCTACGCTTTTTGGTTGATTATTGGGATAGTAATAATAATTTGCTTACAATTATCCAAACAAAAAAATATTTTTAACCGTTGATCATCAGTGCTATAGTGCAAGTGTTTTTTAAGAGTTTACAGCAAACATGTATGCCGTAAATAACTACAACAGAGTAAATAGTGCAAGAAATCTCATTTTTATGACAACTTAGGCTGCAAAAAAAGACAACATACTGTTTTAAAAAAAAAATTAAAGTTTTTACTCCAACACTATACCATCATGCTGGAACTATTTACAATAAAAAATTTTAAGAATTGTTTTTGTTAATTCCATGTGGCTTAATCCAACTGAGTCGGAATGTTTAAAACTTCAGTCTGAAAACTTAGTTCGGCATTTAGATGATTATTTAAAACTAACAGGATTTATTGGGGACCAAACGCCTTTGACAAGAGCAAGACATTTTTAAAATGATGGAACCAAATTGGGAAATATCGAAGGCAATAATGAAAATGTCAGTTCTGATGAATCAGAAGTAGAATAAAAATCACTAACTGGAATCAATGTTTTACAAATGTAATATTTATATTTATTGTGTAAAATAATAAAAAATTTGTATTGAATAAAATATCTTTAAAGACATTTTTTAATTATCAAGTAATTAGTCTGGACAAAATTGTATCGGGCACATTTTTTTTTAATTTTTAACATAGATACTAAATTACCTATCAAATAATTTTTATCCATTAAAGAGATCGGTGAAGGTTTTTTCTTATATCGGATCTAGACTATTAGAAAATCCTTTAAACTGATGGTTTGTTAATCCTTTTGTTAATTTGGTGCTTGATTATTGCTAAACTAAGTTCACGAATCGACTTTTTGATTTGAATTATTATCCCGATATCTGGTTTTGTTGCTCTCAGGCAACATCATCTTTACAAGCACCTTAGTCAATTTCTACTGTGTAGCTGTTACATGACAATGTTAACTGTAAGCAACAAGTCGTTTTAATTATAATAACTAGTAGCGACATCCAACATTATTATAATTTATATTGTGAAACGTTTGTTAGGAGTATTCTGAGCTAATTCTGTGCTATTTTTTTGCTGTATACGGTAATTAATCATACTATTTTGTTAAAAAAAATCGTGTAGCTCTTAGGCAAAATTGTCAGTTAAGTAATTAAGTTTTTTATTGAGTAGAAGATTTCACTATGGAAAATTTAAATAAAATATCAACTACCTCCTTTTATAGAAGAAAAATAAAAATTTCGTGTATTGTTCCTGTCGACCCTAGTCTTTCTGATTTATTTGACATGGAGGAGTATGAGTAAGAAATTGAAAACATCAATATAAATGAAATTGCCGCAAACTCAGATGAAGATGATGAACCTCATAATCATCAATTGTTGACAAAAGAAGCGGATAATCAAAAGACCGCTACCTCAAAATTAGTCCCCTTTTATATCATATTTCTACAAATTGCAATAAATATCGGTTCAAAAACCAGTATTTCATAGATGAGGCAATGGTTGCATACAAAGGTTCTAACAGAGGCAATTTACGACAATACATACAAAATAAACCTTATAAATGGGGTTACAAGTTTTTTGTAAGGGCCAGTGTTTCAAGATAAATTGCCGATTTTATTTCTTACCAAGGAGCTTCGACGTTTTCACCACTGCAGGGAAATACTAATCAGAATACTAAAAAAGAACAATCCTTGGGTGTCTTTGCATCTTCAGTAATTGCAATATGTAAAACATTGGTCGATCCCAAGAATTCAATGATTTTTTGTGACAATCGGTTTTTCAGTTTGAGATTATTCCATTACTTGAAGGAAAATTAGAATATATTTAGTTTGGCACTGTTCGCACGATAACAAAAAATAGAATACTGATTAGGTTTTGCTAAAATGTGGCAGGGGTTCCTATGTTTATAAATCATATGAACAAAAGAATATTTTATTTGTCAAATAAGCAGATAACAAATGTGTACTTCTGGCTAGTACTGGTTGTGGAACTGAGCCAGTCAACCATGTACAAAGATATTCCAAAGTACATAAAAAAAAGTTAATGTACCCAAAATCTAAATACTCAATACAATAAACAGATGGGTGGAGTGGATAAAGAAAACTCTTTTTTTGGTTTTTACAGAAGTCCAAGTCATAGTAAAAGAAAGCATTTTCCAAAAGTTACCTGGCTCTTAGATGTCTTTATTATAATTGCATGGATATTATATTAAAATAACAGCAAAGCCAATTATCTAAATTTTACACCTCTCAAGAAGTTTAGAATGGAGCTATCTTTGTCTTTGTCCAACACTGGAAAGAACCAAGTAAAGCAAGGCCGTCCATAAAGGACGGAAAATACAGATAACCTAATTCGCCATCCTCTCTCTGCAAGACTTGATAGTCTTCCAGAACAGATGCCTTAGGTCATTGGCCACTTTATACCGCTAAAGGAAGATATAGATTTTGTAAAACTGGCTATACAACTGTGCTGTGTGAAAAATGTAACATGCGGTTCTGTTTTAAACTCAACAAAAATTGTTTTTCATCATTTCACCGTTAGAAGTAGATCTATTTTTATAATTTTTTTAGTCTTAGGTACTTTATATGTAACCATTTTTGATAGTAAATCAATAAAATGTCTTAAGTTACATATTTCTTTACATATGATTAATCAAATTGTGAGATCGTGCTTAGTGAAGGTAGTACCAAATAGTGTTTCTTGACTGGCAATGTTGCTTCTAGGCAACGGATTCAAAAACCGCTTTCACTTGGCTTCTTCCAGTTTTTTTGTATGTACAACAGGGTGTTATTAAGTATTAGATAAAACTATGGACCCAATAAAATAATTTTACGACATCTATTATGATGTGTTGCCAGACACCGAACTTTCAGACGCAATAACATTTCCAGGGCTTTGTTTATAAACAATAAGCAATTTAAAGGAAACTATTTGGAAGATTATAAGTTCAAGTTAAGGTCATACAAAATAAAGGGTTTAAAAACAAACCGATTTTATTATTTCAAAAACTGAACTCATAAATTAAAATTTCTAAAAGTCTCAAGATCTCTGTTTCTAATCAATGAAAATTGATGTTTTAATATTAATTGGAGGTATCTCGTGGCATAGATCTCACTCTGAGATAGCGCGTTTTTGTAAATTGTTTATTTTAACCGATTAATTTGTTTAAACAATTTATAATAAATATTTACTTTGCAAAATTGTATTAGTTTGTCGAAAAGGTTATGAAAGGATAACCAACTTAAAAATGTATGTATAATAGTTATAAATAGTATCTTTTAACAATAAATTTTGCAAGAACGTGATTTTTTATTTGAAAATCAAATCGTTACGTGTAAATTTTTGTGAAATATGCCAATTATTTTTACGACTGCTTTTTCTCAAAAACAATATATACATATTTTACGCAAATTAATTTTTATAAACTTTGTATAATTATAAATAAAAATTATGGAATTTTTCTGTATATATAATTAACATGTTACAAGTTGCATACCTAATTTTACTATTTTTATTCTAATTATACAAAGTTTATACCAATTCATTTTTTAAAATATATTTTTAATGTTTTTAGTCAAGAAAGATAATTGTAAAAATAATAAGTACAATTAAAGTATAATTATCACATTAAAGATTTGATTTACAACTAAAATATTAATTTTTTGCAAGATTTATTTTTAAAATATAATACTTATTAAAATATAATAACTATATTACATAAATATTTAGTAAGTAAAATTTTGCAAACTAAATATTTATTTATGTAAATAAACGGTTAAATAAACAATTCAAAAATTAACTAATTGAATTTTTATAGACCATGCAACGGGGTGACCCAAATTAAGAAAAACATCAATGTTCGTTAATTAGAACCAAAGATATAGTGACTTTTATAAATTTGAATCTATGAATTTAGTTTTTGAAATAGTAAAATTAAGAAAAAAGAGCTAACTAAAGTTATAAGGGTCGTACTTCATTGTATTTTTTATATTTCGTGCATTAACTTCCTATATGTTGATGCGTCTGAATTATTGTAAATGTTTATAAACTTAAAATCACAGTTCTTTTGTAAACCTATTTGACAATATTTAACATAAATTTTTTTAATCGTAACATGATCTAGTTTGATATAAAATAAGCCCTTCCCTTACATTGGGTGCTTTCAGGATTCATAATAAATTTGTAGGTAAAAACTTTCTATGATAAACAGTTTCAATTTAAATTATGTATCAACTATTAAGTAAAACTTCTTAAAAATTTTATAGCTAAATACATGTGATATTGTCTCTAATATCCTGCGAAATTAAAGTTTCTTGTGCATTTTTAGAAAAGGTATTAATAATAACATAAATAATTAAGCAACAAGTTAACAAATTCAACTTTACAAACCCTCACTTTAAAGGATTTTCCATGCTTTTTTAGTAAAATTGTGTTATTTTTAATATTTTTTTCAGATCAATCAATCTTTTTCATTTTTTTTTATCACCAAATATATAAAAAGCTGTTGTGGGATACCTGTATCAAAGAGTTGTACGAAAAAGGCTTTTTAGTTGCTAATCACTCTGGTATATTATTCGAGTATCTCTTTAAACAGTCTCTAAGTATGTCAAATACTTAGTCTTACTCATTATTAACGATAAACAAATAAGCACCATTGTTTTTCAATAGGTTTTTTATTGTCTAGGTATTTTATTTATTTTTTTTTATTTATTTATTTTAAGTTTATAAATCAACAAAAAATTTTTTAACAGTCTTGGAAAAAATTATAAAGTTTTAATTGTCAATAGTATTTTATATTATCGATTTTCTTCAGGTTTAGTATCAATTGTTTATCAATCAATATTAACTTCTTCGTAAAATAACCCTTTCAAAAGAGTTAAATGAGAAACCCTTTAAAATTACAAAAAGGGAAAACCACCACCGCAGCAACACATTTCCAGAATAGAAAAAGAGTGCTTTATTCATTAAATGCGAGCATTGAATGTTTCCAGCCAATTGATTCGGCTTCCTCTATTGTTCCACCAGCCTAGAACAATATTCGGAGCCTGCAGAGAATCGTGGTGCACGCAACAAGAAACAATTGGCCAAGATTGGATTGCCTTTGTTATACGTCTCGGTCTCGGGTGTTTCGTGGTTTTTTGCCGATGCATTGCCTTGTTGAAATGTGCGAACAAAGATGTCGATAACGGGTTTTGTACTTTAATTTTTTGGGAGACCAGACGAGACAAATTCGATTTGTTATGTGACGGTACAAGTCACTCTGAGATAGCGCGTAAACTCTTAGTCGGCTGTTTGATATAGAGCAGTAATAAAAAAAATGGCAATATATTTTACAAATTTTTAATAAAAATATATACAGGTATGGAAAAAAAATGTTTATATATATCTTGTAAAAACAAGATGTATGAGTGTTTTCAGAAGTGCTCAACCAAATGTGTTTAATTTTTTTTAGAGATAATAGAGTTACTATACGGCAATGACCTGTATGTCGGAGAAATTGATGAGTTCACAAGTTTTAAAGGGGAAATACTGGAATGTTCCACAAATTGTTACAAATCGCACAAGTCACCTTTAAGCAATTAAGTACAATAGTACCATTCAATGTACAATAATAAAATGATAATTATAGTAAGAAGACCATTTTCGTAGATTTTGAATATTTTAAGTGCACTTAAGACATATAGATCTTACTATTTGTCTGACTTAAGTCCTACTGACCGCGACTTTTGTGCTACATTTTTGTGTATCTACTATTAAAAGTGATTATAATGCATTGGGTTTTAGCATTATTGACAAAATATTGATAAATGAATATCTTGTTCTTAACAAATAATTATTAATAAAAATAAAAAAGTAATATAAAAGTAAACCAGACCTAGCAAATAAAAATGATTATTATAGGACGAGTCTTTCAAATCTCTGCATCTATTTCTTCGAGATCTGGATCAATTTCCGGTGCGGTTAGGGTAATAGGAATATCTTTGTGAAATTGGTGAAATACTTAAGGTATCAAATCAATTAGATCTAGTAAATTTTTCTTTGTTCTTTTGTCACAGGAAGAGGACCCGTGTACGCAGAAGTGACATCAATGATGTGACCTCGACTTCTCCTTCTTAATGACATACGCTTAAAAGGTGTATTACATTTTAGAGATGTATTGCAATCGAATTGACCTAATATCTGGCCATAAATCAACCATTAGCATTCACGCCATAAAAAATGCTCACCTCTGTCATTTTTGTGTTTTGAACTAACGGACCTTTTAAAAGTTCTGCGAAGTTCAGAAATTAGTTGTGTTTCATTTCGACTATTTTAACTTTGTTACTGGTACATCGAATTAATGTAGCCCAGTCTTGAGAATGAGCTATTAAAGTAGCACTCGTTTTTTTTTATTATAGAGTATTATAGAATAATTTTTTTGACTGAATCTGGTAAATCCAGTATTTCTTTATAGAGACACGATGCAATTTCATTTGCACCACGCTTGGTTTAAAGTTTAGTGCCATAAATATCAAGACTCCTTGCCTGTAGCGCAATCGTGAATGGTCAAGTTATATGTCCAATATAACTTTTTGTAAAACGCCACAGACCTTTCTAGATCTGGCGTTAAAAGACACTGCTGTAAATCAACGCTGTAGCATTTAAGCGGTGGATCCATCTGGGCTCTTGCTTTGTCCTTTTTCTTTCTTTTATATGCTAAGTCTGCTGCCTTATGATGAATTAGTGAATTAGTTTCTTCCACAATCATCTGTTTTTGTTTCTCATTATCACAAAATTTGCAATTTCATCTTATACAAATCACATTTGTGACACGTATCGGTTTTTGTTTCTTTAAATTTTAATTTTATTTTGCGAATTATTTCTCGTATGCTGTCCTAGAAACTCGCTCATAGCTCATAGGACATTTCTAGGACGTTTCAAGTCCATATATTTTTTTTAAACTAAGAAGTTACTTGGAACTTGAAAGATACTTGTTATTACTTTGTTATTGTTGTTTCTGCGAGTATAGTGACTTTTATATTGCGGAAATGAGTTAATATGATTTCTAATTAAATTTCTCTTATGTTCGGGTTTTTTTTGTTTTCATTTTCTTAAAATAACTGGTTGTTTAAACGATAAACTAACTTCAATAAACAACACATTAGATCTAAAATATATTTTACATGTAGTGACTTAGTGGGTATGTCCTATGTTTTTAATATTATTTTAATTGTGACGTCTACTTGTTAGTAACAAATTTTTACATGCTTGGTAAGTCAAAAGTTTAACTTTTAAATCGTATTATGTCTGTCATAAAATGTTTTTTTAGTCAATATTACTTCTTGAAAAAGGCATGGATTTCCTGCCGAAACGTCGAAAAAATATATGAAAATGCCTTAGTACCAAATTAAATTTTTTTATGAACCTAAGCCCAAGAAAATCCACTAAAAAAATATATATTAAGGTTCAAGAACTAAACTCAAACTATATATATATATATATATATATATATATATATATATATATATATATATATATATATATATATATATATATAGGGTGGTCCTAAAGTAATTGTACAAACAGAAACCATAGATTCTGCACTTTAAAATATTACGATTTAAGCCAACTTGCTTTAATAAAATGTTGATATTAAGAAAGATACAGGGTGTTAAAATGGAAATTTAAAATTCTATTTTTCGCTATAACTTTTACGTTTGTAAATATTTTTGGACAAAAATTTATAATTAGACGCTCTTCAGTAAGATAAATTATAATTTTATACATAAATTAATATAACTGATAGATGGCGCCACATATGCCACAGGTGTGGCATAGATTTGCGCCTAACTTTTTAGCTCTTGAAGTTACCTCTATTTGTGTTAAAAAATATTAAACATACATTATTTTTACAAAGAAAAGGTATACTTGTTAGTAACCTCAAAATTTAACCGTTTTCGAGATAATCGCATTTTATAAGTCAGCTGCCTCATAATTCTTAGTTGTGATATTTGTGCGGTAAAGCACTCAATACCTGTAGATAAGCATAATTCATAGTTTATTCTTATTAAAACAACTCAAAGATGATAATGTAACATTACAAAATTTTTGTTATGGCTGCTAAATGTCTTATTGGAGAAAATATTCTTCATCTTCTTCTTTAGGTGCCGTGTCCGTATTCAGACGTTGGCCGTCATCATGTATACAATTTCCCTTTTCTATCGCTTCTTAAATTTCTCTACCTACTGGCGTTGTATTACTTTTTCCCTATTGTAAAATGCTGAAAAACCAAAATATATGGTTTATGTAAGATGGTACACCACCACATTCTAGAGAGAAGGCGTTGAGAACATAGTTAAATATACCTTTTCTGAACGTTGGATTGGACGTGGCAGTCATATTCCTTGGCAATGTGGTGAGATATTGATATAATTATTTAATTTTAAAAAAACCCAAAATAATACTTATTATTCATTACGTAAATTGTTGTTTACAACAATTAGGACAAATGGAAGCTAAAGCACAGGTATGAAATAACACACGTGTCTTGTTTCATAATACTTTTGCTACAAATCTAACCTTAAAGACTCAGTTTTTTTACAAAAACATCATCGTTTGCCTAATAACCGATATTGTTATAAATATAGTAAACACACAGGCAATTTAGTTCAGCATAATATTAGTTCGTTAGTTAATCATAATAGTCCATTTGTTCTATATGTAATTATAGTTACTCGTAAGCTTATATGCGTATATATAAGTAACCAATGAATGAGATACATCACAGTTTAATACATTATTTAACCTTTGCGACATAATATACTATAAGATTTGGATATAGATTCGTCCATTATACATTATAGCCACCACGTAGCCCAGAATTTAATCCGCTTGATTTTGGTGTATGGGGCGTATTAAAACAACGTGTCTATAAGAATCACATAAACATTCGCAACCAAATATGGGAAGAAATAAATACTGCAACAGTTTCTTTAGAACCAATGATGCTATTTAATATGAGATGATTTTTATGGAATATATTGACAAATGAATTAATGAAAATGGTAGACATATCGCTTACTTTAACACTTACTTTAACAAAATTTAGTTTAACTATTTCTTAATTTGGTTTGTAAACAAAATGTTTTGATTATGACTTTAATTTAACATAAAATATAAAATGTTTGATGTAAAATCCTATTATTCTGTTTTTTGTCAAATCCTATTATTAATTATCCAGCTGATATATTTATTTTATTTAATATTTCGTTAACTATTAACTTTACTTAATGGTATTTTATACCAAATTTAGATTTATTAATGTTTTTGTCTATTTTTCCTTCGTTGCCTGGCTTAATTGCCTTAAATCAGAAATATGCAGCTGATTTGTAAAATGTGATTATCTCGAAAACTATTGAGTTTAAAAGTTATTAACAAGTATACCTTTTTTTTGTTGAAATAATGTATCTTTAATATTTTTTATCACAAATACAGGTAACTCAAAGAGCAAAAAAGTTAAGTGCAAATTTATGCCACATATGTGGCATATGTGGCGCCCTCTATCCGCTACATCAAAGTGTGCATCAAATTATAATTTCTCATATTTAAAAGTACCCAGTTGTAAATTTTTATGCATAAATGTTTACAAACATGAAAGTTATAGCCAAAAATAAAATTTTTAATTTGCACTTTAACACCCTGTATCTTTCTTAATATCAACATTTTATTAAAGCAATTTAGCTTAAATCGTAATATTTTAAAGTGTAGAATCTACTGTTTCTTTTTGTACAATTACTTAAGGTCCACCCTGTATATATATATATATATATATATATATATATATATATATATATATATATATATATATATATATGTATATATATATATATATATATATATATATATATATATGAAAATTACTGAGTTCTCGGGAAGAACCGCGTTGAGAATTTAAAACTCGACGTTTCGGCACCCATTTTGGAGCCATTATCAAGAGTGATACGGTTCGGTTCGAGTTCGGGGTCTTAATCTGCCTACTCCCCTCACTCGAGACGTACCAGTATCGTGTTCTATATTGCAAGAACTGTCGGCACTGAGGTCTCAATCTGCCTATTCCTCAGTGTCGAGTGACAACTATATATATATATATATATATATATATATATATATATATATGTGTGTGTGTGTGTGTGTGTGTGTGTCTTGTTTAGATTTGGTAGAGTCTTGAAGTATTTTTCTTGTGTTCATAGTATTTTGCACGAAAATAAGCCACTAACGTACTGTGTTCGCCTATCGTGAGTCCCAAGTGACCAACCATTCTTTGAGCTACATGCTTTCCAGTTGCAGTAACATAACTTTCACCATGACGTTTTTTTCTCTGTTCTTTCTTTTCGGTCAACTCGAACCCAAGGTTCTACTACTCTTTTTCGTTTTTTAATACTTGTACTTGTATTACAAGGTTCTGCTACATCCGCTTGGTCTACTAAATTATTGTTAGTTACTGACTCGCCTTCAGGTAAAATATAAACGTCAATGCTAACAATATCAATCACCTCTGTTGTTTTTCCCCAAGTTGTAAATATACAATATTTCCTAAAATATACTTCCATATAAATTTGGTTCAAAATAAAATTTATAGTAAGGTTTTACTTTTTGAATAGTAACTAAAAATTAACTATACTCTGTCTTAAAGGTCTTGTCAATTGTAATTAATTTTAACTTTCTGTTCAAATCAAGTGGCTATTATCTTCCGCATGACTATAAAGTTCTTGTTTCCGGTAGAGATCTGTATGTTCCCTTTAAACTGAAATCATTTAACATCGACCCCGTGTCACATTTTCAATATACATAGATTCCAAGGGTTATTAGGCAACTACTATTGTACTATATCCTTTTATACTATACTAGGATATATACAATATTTTAGGGTAAATGTACCTAACTTGGACACTGCACCTATAAGGGGCACCCCGAGAATATATTAAAAAAATACCATTATCATGCTTTTAGTTACAACTCTGAGATAGCGCGTGGTGGCCTTGGTTTGTGGCTTGCCCATCATCTAAATTTCCCCATTAGTTTGACTGTGAATTGTGCGTGCGTGGTTTATTGTACACTGTTGTGAATCGACGTGCCAACCTCATTTCAAATTAGTGAATTCAAGTGAGTTGTTTTAATACTTATTTTTCATCAAGTTTATTTAGTTGTTTTATTGTGGTATTGTTTTGTTCGTAGATTTAATATAGGTATATAATATGGACTCAATATAAACGTTAAGAAGACAAAGCTTATAATAATTAGCAAGAAAAGAATAACAGAAGGTCAACTCTACGTCAACCTATCCCCTGTAGAAAGAGTGACTTACTACAACTACCTCGGCACCATAATAAATAGAGAATGGACCAACAGCCAGGAGATTAGAGCACGCACCGGAAAAGCTAGATCCACCTTCAATCGGATGGGGGCCTTCTTCAAGAGTCACAACCTCTCTCTTGGTACAAAAGTAAGAATGCTGCGATGCTACGTCTTCTCTGTTCTTTTTTATGGTGTTGAATCGTGAACCTTGAACGAAGATATGTGCATAAAACTAGAAGCATTTGAGATGTGGCTATATCGGAGAATGCTTAAGATCCCGTGGACTAACCGAGTCACGAATGAGGAGGTCCTCAGAAGAATGAATAAAAATCGAGAAGTACTGACCACTATCAAATCTCGAAAGTTACAGTTCTTCGGACATATTATGCGAAATAAATCCAGATATACTCTCCTTCAAGCCATCCTGCAAGAAAAAATATTTGGAAAACGAGGTCCAGGAAGAAGAAGAACATCTTGGTTAAAGAACCTCAGAATCTGGATCAATACAACATCTGTGCAGCTTTTCCGCGCTGCTGCAGATAAGATAAAGATTGCCATGATGATCGCCAACATTCGTAACGGATAGGCACATCAAGAAGAAAAAGCGTATAATTACTAAAGAATGTTCCAAAAATATAAAAAAGTATATCTATTTGGTTTTGAACATGGGTGTCCAAATTAGAAACAAGAATGTTATTGTGCATATGTGTGAAAGCCCATTAAATGTAAAATAAGTACATAGGTACGGTCAGTCGTTTCATAGCAAAACTAGTTCCAATAATTGGCACTCATGCTTAATATGGGGTCATTGCCAGTACCCATTATGGGAACTTCCAATCGCAGTTTTATTTTACTTTGTGACTAGTCGCCCTTACCCAATGAACTTGTTTCTGTTTTGTTTCAGCATCACTATGTTATACAAGAAGTATTCAGAATATGTAATTAACCTAGCCATACAAAAAGTAAGGAAAGGAGGTTTAATAAAATCAACAGCCAAGAAGCATAACATATCACGTCCCACAGATTAAATACAGATATTTTTGTGGCAGGTCGCATGGGTTTCCCTACTGTTTTTTTTTTTCGAAGGATTAAAGAGATGGCTAGAAAAGGGTCCCCAGTGACCAAAAATACATTGATGTTTAGCGTTGCTAAAACCGCAAAAGAACTGAAAGTCACATTTGGACAAGGAAATAGTGATCCTGGAAGGAAGTAATGTAAAAAGTTTATAAAGCGTTACCCTGATGTTTCAAAACGCACCAGTTAAAACTTAACAAATCAGAGGGAGACAGTGACTTAAAAACAATAAGACAAGTGGTTTCGGAAGGTGCTACAACATGTAACTGACAATAATTTAGGAGAAGCCTTTTAAGATCCTTTTAAGAAGCCTTTTTCAATTTAAGATTTGAAAAGAGTTTTCAACTGTAACAAAACTGCCTTTTTTCTTTAATCCTAAGCCTGGAATGATTCTGGCGAAAATGGGCTTTAAATATGTCCATACAGCATCGGTTGGCGATGAAAAATTAAATTTAACTATGCTCTTTACAGCCAACGCCGCTGGAGAACTTGCTCCACCGATGGTTTTATATGGGTGTATAAGATAACCACAACTGATCGTTTTAGCCATGCCCTTCGAATGGCCTATTGGTAGGTCAGAAAACAAATGGATGACACATAAGACAGTCTACGTAAATTTTTTCCATGCTTGGCTGACGAATAACCGTATCGAACGACCAGTTTTATTTTTCAAGGATGGCTACACCTCTCATATTTCGATGCCATTGGCTACCTTTTGTGCAGCCAACAAGATTGAAATTATATCATTTTACCAAATGCCACTCATACACTCCATCCTATGGACGTGGCTGTTTTGCGTTTCCTTAAGCTCATATCGAGCCAGGAAGTTGCAGTCTGGCGCATGACACATGAAGGTCAAAAAGGAGAAAAACATCATTTATCGACTATTTTAAATCAAATATTAGTCAAACTTGCACCTAGACACATTTAAAACGGTTTCAAGGCAAATGGTATAATACCATGGGACCCAATAGTAGTTAAAATAACAGAAGACTCACAGCACAAGGTTCAACATCCAGTTCAACAGTTGCAGTCTCTTGGGATACCTCATGATCCATTTAATAAAATACATTTGAAAAAAAAGGACCACCTAAAATGCACGAATTTAAAAAAAAATGTAGGAGGCAGGCGAGAGGATATTATTTTTTGTCCTACTTCCGGCTTAGCGTAAAAAACTCAGAAAACAAAGGAATGTATGATAGTTCAAAATCCCAAACAACAGGACGAACTAAGTGATCCTAGTTTATCTTCAGCTCAGAATGATTGATTAGCGGGCCATTCTACAGCACCAGATACTTTGATTATTGCTTATATAATTCCGTCCGGGGAAAAAGAACATATAACAAATAAACAGCACTATTATGAAATAAATGAACCAACAAAAAGAATAATTGAAGAAAAAAAGCAACTATACAGAAAATGGCTGACTACAAACAACGACGAAGTTTATAAAGAATATAGAGAAAAAGATAGAGAAGTGAAAAAACAAATAACACAGCAAAAGAATGAAGAATGGGAAAGAATCTGCTTAAATATTAAAACATATATAGGAGGTACAAGAACTTCGGAGTCATGGAAAGTACTGAGAGAATTGAAACAAAACTCAAAAGAAAAAATTAAATTGGGAAATATACAGGACAAAGAATGGAAGGACTACTACAAAGAACTATTAACAGAACAAAGACTACAATTCATTGGAAAAGAAAACAGGCGAAGACGAAGCAGATTCCCACAACACGAAATAGAAATAACAGATAGGGAAATGAGAACGGCCATAAAAGCAATCAAAAATAAAAAAGCACCGGGACCTGGAGGCATCTCACCTGAGCTTATAAACTACGGATCAAAAAAATTACACCGGATGATACAATGGATATTTCAGAAAGCCATAAATGGATAACAGCTCCCAAAGGAATGGACGGAGGCATATATGACATCTATATTTAAGAAAGGAGATAGGAAACGATGCGAAAACTACAGAGGAATAAGCGTAATATCATCAATAGGAAGATTAAATGGGAAGATACTGCGAGAAAAGATAGAGCAAGCGATAAAAGGCAAAATCGGGGAGGATCAGGCAGGCTTCACGGCAGGAAGATCATGCATAGACCACATATACACACTGGAACAACTGTTGGAAAAGAAAAAAGCAAAAAATAGAGATATACACTTGGCATTTGTGGACCTGAGAAAGGCGTATGACTCTGTACCAAGGTCAGAACTATGGGAGGCAATGTACAAATTAGAAATACAGACGGAGCTCATAGAAGCTACAAAAGCTCTGTATAAAGAAAATAAAGTGTCCATTAAAATGAGAACAAGAATCATAGAAGACTTCACCACAACAAAAGGGCTCCTGCAGGGTTGTTCCACATCTCCAACCCTATTCAAAATATACTTAGAAAAAGCCTTGACTACATGGAAAAGAAAATGCGAAGGCATGGGAGTACCGGTACGGAACGAATACCTATATACGCTAAGCTTTGCAGACGATCAGGTAGTGATTGCACAAGACCAAGACGACCTCAGCTACATGATGAAGAAACTACAAGAAGAATATACCAAGGCTGGCCTAGATATTAACCTCGCGAAAACAGAGTACCTATCTACAAGTGAAGAAGACATAGAAGATCTACAGATTGATGACAACGTAACAATCAAAGGAAAGGATAAATTCAAATACCTGGGGTTTATAATCACGAAAAAGGCAACAACAGAGAAAGAAATTACACAAAGATCAGGAGAAACAAGAACAGCAATCCGACAACTTAACTCAGTATGGTGGGATAGACACCTAAATATGAAGACAAAAACGCACATTTATATAACATTAGTGCGAAGTATTATGACATATGGGGCTGAAAATTGGATCATAAACAAGAAAAACAGCAGTAAGATAGTAGCAACAGAGATGGAATGCCTGCGAAGATGCTGCAGAGTAACAAGAATGGATAGGAGAAGCAATGACGAAATAAAGCAAAGAACATCAATAGAAACAGACATACTAACATATATAGAACAAAAAAGATTAAAGTGGTATGGACATGTAAGAAGAACTAGCGACAGCAGATGGATAAAGAGAATAACCGAATGGAGCCCCATAGGAAGGAGGAAAAGAGGACGACCCCGAAAATCCTGGAGGAACGAAGTAGACGACGCCATGAGTAAGAGAGGCCTAAACGATTGAGAATGGAACAACAGAGAGAGATGGAAACGGTTGAGCGAGGGAAGGCAGTGAATACTGTAGAATCCCTAAATATATATATATATATATATATATATATATATATATATATATATATATATTAGCACGACATTTACATTACGTTAAGAAAAAATGTCCACTCAATATAACTACACAGGATAAATCTGAAGCATGTAGTTCTTTTGTAATAGTCATAGTCAATTTATTTGAAAACAACAAGTCTCCAAACTACAAAGAAATTGTAGTTAACTTGGTCGAATATTATAAAAAAAAACGGGTGTGGTAGTCTAGTGGGACTGCCGGTAGAAGTTATACTTCTATTTTATATGAGAGTATTTCTAATTTATATGAGAGTCAATCACTCTGAGATAGCGCG
>NW_027312327.1:0-32078 GCF_040954645.1 Diabrotica undecimpunctata | reverse complement strand
ACGCGCTATCTCAGAGTAAACCTTGATATTACGTGGAAAGTTGGAACTTTTAGTGTTACAAATGTGGTTAAAATTTCAGAGTGATTCATAAATTAGTTTAAAACTTATTTAATTTTTTTATTCCAAATAACTTTTTTTGCAGTAACAAAATTTACAACAAAGAATAATAGCATGAGAAAAAGGGAGAGTTATTCTCTCAAAGGAATTTAAAATAAGCCAGAAAAAACTATTTCCAACATACAAAACTAATAATTTTTATTATGTTCTGACTCACACAATTTTAGTTACAGATTGTTACTTTTACTTTTAAGAGAATTTTCCACTTCAATAACTTTTTTATCCTCACCAAGAAACATGATCTTTAGGCTTATCGAGTTTGACTGATACTTGCATTGCAAATTCTTGCAAAATAAAATGTTTAACATTTCAAGATCATGACACTCTTCTAAGACGCAGTCGATTGTAAACACGTTCTTGCAGCTTCTAAGTATCAATTTTTTTAACTTCATTCAACATATCGCCAATGCTGCTATACCAAAACTGCTTAATTTAGAACATCCCGTCAAATCTATGACTTCAATGTTGGATAAAGAGTCCCTACCATTTTGGAATATATTTTTCCAAGCTTTTCAATGATTTGCAAGATACTATCAAGTGTCTTAATCCATCTTCACTTATCTTATGGCTATGTCTCAAACAAATATCAACAATATTTTGGGCATATACATGTATAGGCATAAATACTTCGATAATTTGCTTCAAGATATGGCAATTAAATAAAGCTGAAGATATAATTATGAAAGGAATTAAACAGCCGCTGATAGTATTAAGATAAATTTTTAGATGTGCCCAAAATATTGTTAGTATTTCTTTGAGACTAGTGTTGGCCAAAATCGGTCTTGGTCTTGCAGTCTTGGTCTTGTTCTTGCGTTTTTGCAAGACCAAGACCAAGACCAAGACCGCCTAATTTTAGCAAGACCAAGACCAAGACTGACCGTGCAAGATTTAAGCAAGAACAAGACTAAGCCTGCGAGACTCTTGCGTCTTGCAGTTAGTACTGAGTGTGGTTTTAGCGAGTATAGTAGTTCGGATATATGCTTAAAGACTCTATGAGACGCAAAAAAATATGTAATAAAAATTTGAAAAACTGGACTTATGCGCATACAAACAATACCATAAACATACATACCGAATCAAAATATTCGTTAAAAAAACACATTTAACACGTGCTCAGAGATCATAATTACAATGTAAAAATAAAATATTTTGTACATTCTTTTCCAACAAACGACTTCTTCGCTCTGAAATTAATTGTCCATATTTTGAGAATAGCCGCCCTCTAATCATAAAAATAATCTTGCATTGCGACGCCGACAGTAATATCGTATCGATAATAATTCAATTTTTTTCTCATTATAATTTAGTCTGGAGGAATCTAAATAAACAAATCTTATCGGCCTAGGACTATAAATTGTTTCTGCTGAGTGTGTGATGACGCGGCTACGGCTAATATTTAAAAGTAACGAGACAAATTAATAACAGATAATGTAACGACGGGGAAAATATTGCTGGCAAACTAAAAAAGAAAGAAAGGACTCATTGTTTTATTGTGCGGAGTGACCTGAACATCCAGGATTGAGCTTAGAAAATTGTTTTAGACGTTTTCATGAATAAATTGAAAATTAGGTAATTAGTTTGTTTTCTTGATGTTGTTGCTATTTAATAATTACTTATGTTAGTTATCTAGGTTCATAATTATATTTTTTATCAATCAGATTATTATTTTTTTTTAAATTCAACCAACACATTTTCTGCCCTTGTGACCAAATTAATTTTTTTTGTACCCATATTTATTATAAATGAATTTTTAAAGGGTACTTTAAAATAATTAGTTTACATGAATACATCTTAGTGGCCCACTGATTTCTCTTCAAAAAAGCGACGGAGCTGAACGTGTTAAGTAGGATCTCCCTAATTTAAAATAACTTCTTTTGATTACCACTGTTTTTTAACTATTCTTTATTTTTTCAAGTTAGTTTTTTATATAAAAGTAGAGATAAGATTGGTAAAAACATTTATTTTGCTTTAATAAGTGGATTATAGTTTGTTATCTTATCACCTAAAAAATCTGTGCCCTTAATACATGTATGTGGATTTTTTGCCCATCATGTCCATCAATCCCTTTCTAGGCAGATAATGTTCTTTAACATAAAGGCATGTTTATGTCATTAATTTACTTTATTTGTATTTCAACCATGTTTTAGCACATGTAAGCTTAGTAAATGCAAACATTTATTAAGAAACAGATTGACTTCCGTGGGGCCTGGTAGATAGCTGAGTTAGTTAGAGCATAAGCACGGATAGCTTAGATCCGTGCCTTCAAACCCCACCCGGTGTCAGTTGTTTAAGACATTTATGAATTTGGTTAGTCTTTATTATGGCTATGTTAATTCAAACTTAAAATGTAGTTACTCTGTTACGTTGTTCTAAGATCTAAAGTAACGTTTAATAAATAGCAATAGGCTAATGGGTAACTGCAAGACTTGCAAGACTCTTGCTGCAAGACCAAGACCAAGACCGGGAGTGCAATACCAAGACCAAGACCAAGACCAGGTGTATCGGCGCAAGACCAAGACCAAGACTGTCTAAGTCTCGTCTTGTTCTTACATTTGGGCAACACTATTTGAGACATTTCCATGAGATAAGTGAAGATGGATTAAGATTCTAGATAGTATCTTGCAAATCATTGAGAAGCTTGGATCTAAAAGATACATTACGGACATCAGATCAGCGACGCCAATATAAAAAATCTATTCCAAAATGGTAGGGACTCTTTATCCAACATTGAAATAATAGATTTGACAGGATGTTCCAAATTAAGCAGTTTTGGTATAGCAGCATTGGCGATATGTTGTAAGAAGTTAAACAAGTTGATACTAAGAAGCTGCAAGAACGTGTTTACAATCGATTGCGTCTTAGAAGAGTGCAAGTCATTTTGCAAGAATTTGCAATGATAGTATCAGTCAAATTCGATAAGCCTAAAGATCATGTTTTTAGTGACGATAAAAAAGTTATTGAAGTATGAAATTTTCTTAAAAGTAAAAATACAAAACTTACAAAACACGAGACGATTTTCAACTCTATCTTACAACTCATTCTACTATTCAGTAACTTTTGCTGTTCATTTTTTTTCTTGCGAGTAAAGTCTAAAATAGCAAAAGAAAATTCTACATCCAATTAATCCTTCATATTGTTGTCTTCTTGCAATATTTAATGCTTCATTTTTCTGCTGTCTGTTGTATGGATTTAAAGAACTTAGAAAAAAAAAAAACGAAAAATAAAGGACTAAACTAAAATACAAAAAAAAAACAAGTTTTTAGTAGTTTAGTAGTTTTTTTAGTACTGATTGCTTATAGCTATTATTTAAATATGTTTGTTCTCTCGAAAATATTATATTGCGGATTTTGTGGCAGACACATTTGAACGATATGGTTTTTCCAAGTCAAATTATAGTCCTTTTAAACGAGTGTTAAAATGGTATTACAAATTTTTATTTAAATTGTGGTTTTCAATCTTTAGATAATTGCACTTTTCAGAATTGTGTATTCCATTCTTAATGTTTTCATTTTAACTGAATTAGAACATCGGAAATTATATTAGGGTCATTGGGTCTGTTATTTTCTAATCTTAAGATGATGAAAGAGAGCTTTTCTATTAATTATATTCCTGACGAATATGAGTTAATTTATTGGAAAATATATTTATATGAAACAAAGTCTAAATAAAAAAAATGTAATATAAAAACAAACTATCATAATTCCTACTAATAATAATGTGTGCGGATCGAAGGCGGCAATGCGTACGAACCCTTAAGGATCATATAAAACACACTGGGCTTTAAAGTAGATTAGAAACAAGTGGACGACCGCAGATCATTTAAAAACAAAGACCGAACCAAACATCAGCATATTAACCGACAAATACGAAAAGAGTGTCGCAAAGCTAAAGAACAGTGGCTGCTAGACAGATGTGCAGAAATGGAGGAATTGGAAGAAAAACATGACCACTTTAACATTCATAAACTCGTTAAAGAAGTGCCAGGTCATACAAAACCTTGCAGTTTTTACAGTATTGTGAAGGACAATAAATTAATTACTGATCCCAAGGATCTACTTCAACATTGGAGAAACTGCACAAAGCAACTATACTCAGACAACACTAGAAGAAACTCTGAAAGTGAATATAAAAGTGAACTCTCCTCCAATATATTGAAGTCAGAAGTTGTAAGGACAATCAAACAGAGCAAATGGGGAAAAGCACCAGGCCCAGACGACATATACATGGAGGTTCTAACAATGTTGAGTAAAGACAACATAGACGCCTTGGTAGATCTTTTTAATGACATTTATGGGTCCGGTCAAGTACCACAGGATTGGGTCCAATCAACCTTTATATATAAATATATATATATATATATATATATATATATATATATATATATATATATATATATACATATATCATCATCATCATCATGTGCAGCTTTATCAACCGTTTCCAATTACGGTGCAGCCTCCCTTATTTCAATGTTATTTTATGTTCTTATTATTATTCGACGATGTCTTAGTTATACTTTGTTCTAATAATTTGCGCTCATTTGCGCCCATATTTTTCTATCTTGTGCTATTCGAGACCACGTTGTTCCTGTTAATTTTCTAATATCATAATCCCATCTGAGATTTGGGCGCCCCTTTGGTCTCTTAGCGTTCCTGGGGTACCACATAGTTGTTCTAGTGGTCCATCTGTTATCTGTTCTTCTTGCCATATGTCCTGCCCATTGCCATTTCAGGGATTTTATTCTTTGGATTACATCAGTCACCTGGGTTTGCCTCCGTATCCATTCAATTCTTTTACGATCCCTCTTTGTTATCCCTAGCATACATCTTTCCATTGCTCTTTGAGTTACTTGGAGTTTCGACGTTATTTCTCTCTTTAATATCCAAGTTTCACATCCATATGTCAAGACGGGTAATATGCATTGATCAAATACTCTCTTCTTGAGGTATAGTGGCATTTTGGACTTGAAGACTATGGAATTTCGTCCGAATGCTGACCACGCTTGTTTTATTCGTCTGTTGATTTCCGGAAGTAGTGATCCCGATTTATGTATGAGCTGTCCCAGGTATATGTATTCATCTACTACTTCTAGCGAGGTTTCATTAATTTTTATTTCCACGTTGGCGATCAGATCATTGCACATTATTTTAGTCTTTGCTAGGTTCATTTTTAGGCCTACCTCATTGCTGGCTGTATTAAGGTCATTAATTTGCAGTTGTAATTCTTCAGGACTTCTAGCAATTAGAATGATGTCATCAGCGAATCTAAGATGGTTTAGGTATTCTCCATCTATACATAGACCTTGGTTGTTCCAGTCTAATTTCCGGAAGATATTTTCTAAGGTTGCAGTGAAGAGCTTAGGGGATATGGTGTCTCCTTGTCGGACTCCTTTCTGAGTGGGAAATTCTGGGGTATTTTCATATATGCTTACTCTAGCTGTGGCCTCTTTGTATATATTTGCTAGCGTTTCGACATATGGTTTATCTACTCCTTGGTCGACAAGAGCTTCTATGACTGCTCTTGGATATACGGAGTCAAATGCTTTCTCGAAGTCTATGAATGCTAGCGCCAGTGGTAGATCATATTCTTTTGTTCTGCTCATTACTTACTCATTATATATATATATATATATATATATATATATATATATATATATATATATATATATATATATATATACCCGGTATTTTAGGCGTCACGCCCTTCCGGTAGGGATCTATGGAGGAGTATCACCGAGCCGCAAGCCCTTATCTCTTGCCGTACTGCTACACCATAGGCCGATCAGACACCAGCATATTCTAGTCTAAGCCGCAGATTCATCTAGAATTTTAAACTGCTGCGTTATACTTTTTGTTTTTCTGTACACCGAGCTGGGGACCGAACCCACATCCACTGAACCACTCGCAGTGAAGCGAATGAGAAGCCGGACGTCCAGCCCGCTTGGCTATCTGACCGATATTTATACCAACCTTTATACCAATCCCAAAAAAGCCAAACGCTAGTAGTTGCGACCAATTACGAATGATCAGCTTATTTAGCCTGGTCCTAAAACTCCTCTTAAAGATAAGTTCGGTTTCACACAAGGATTTGGCACAAGAGAAGCACTTTATAGCTTAACTGTCCTACTTCAGAAATGCAGAGATTAGCAAAAAGATGTCTTTCTATGCTTTATAGATTACCAGAAAGCGTTCGATTGTGTTAATCATTCAGAATTAGTAAGATTGCTCCAGGAACCTTCGATAGATGAGAATGACCTTAAAATCATAAAGAACCCCAAAAAGGTGTACGACAGGGTTGTGTTCTGTCCTTTTTAATCTTGGATTGGACAAACCTCGGCACTCTTTAGAGCTACACAAGACCGAGAGGAGTATGCCAATACTGTCGACAACATCCACTAATTGGATAGGGAACCATAAGAAGAAGAAGAAGAAACAAGTGACAAGTATTGTAGTTGTAGTAGTAACACAAGAGAAGCACTATTTGATTTTGACGTTATTATTCAAGGGTCCTTAAATATTAGCCAAGACCTTTCATCATCATCAGCCCGTTTTAAGCCCACTGTAGTACATAGACCTCCCTTGTTCGGTCTTGTGCAGTATGGATCCAATTTTTCGTGATTATTCACAGATCATCTTGCCGTCGTGTAGTCGAAGACTTTCCGCTTCAGATTAATCGGTATGTTGCCTTTTGTAAATACGTTTTTAAGAGCTCCATATGCTGTCCATCCCTACGCTATTCTTCTTGATACCTCACCTGTTTTGTTGTCCGTGAATATTCTAATTTCGTGTCGAAGGTATATGTATTTATCAACCATCATTCTAAGTTTCTGTCTTTCGGGCACGAGGTTCGTTATGAATTTTGTTTTGGAGATATGTATTTTTAAACCAATTTCTCTGCAGGCTTGTTCCAGTTCTTCTAATATGGTGTTGATTTCGTCTAGGCTATCTCCTATTAAAACTATGTCATCAGCATAACTCAGGTGGTGCAGTCTTTCCCCGTCGACACTCACCCTTTATGATCCAAATCCGGGACCATAAAAACGTTTAAAAGCACGTTCTAGGGCAGTTCAAATGCTTTGGTGAGAGTGTGTCACCCTGCCGGACACCTCTATGAATTTTTATTATATACGTTGCATAGCAATTTAAATATATGTTCCATCATCTCATAGAACATAATAAATTGAAATAATATAATTAGTTAAAGAAAAATAACAACCATGTGACGTACTTCACCTGTGAATATCGCAAATTTATTAATGCAGATATATTACTCAATTTCTTTTATTTATCACGTTGCTTTAAATCCTTGCAAGTTGCTATGTTTTTTTCACCCAGTGTAGTTTTTAGTTCAATGTCGTCAAGTAGCAATCTTTTTTAGGTTTGTTGTTACCTACCAGGTAAATTGCTTAAGGTTTTTTTTAATTATTCATACCGCATAAAATATTGCTTTTGTTTATTTAAAATTATATTAAATATGAGATAAACTTCGGTCAATATTTTCTTATAATTGTTGTAAATTAAACTTTTGTTTAAACATTATTTAGGCTCGGAACATTGTAGGTAAATATGTTTGCAATTTATAATCACAAAGTATTCCAATTTTAGTTATATTCGTAAACAACTACTTACATTTTACAATTTTATTTGATTAAAATCTTGTCTATATATAAAATACTATAGCAGGGATTGTTCGATAATGATTGCTCATTATCGAACTGCTGATATTATGCTGAATCTCGCATAGAGACCAGTAGGTACTGGGTAAATTACATATCATTTATTAAATCTGAATTGGACGGCAAAGCGTCTGAAATAATGTTAGCCCAGTCTGGTTAAAAAAAAAAGGTGGAAAAATGTTTCGCAGATATCTGAAGCTTTTAAGACATAGGTGGGGGATACTAGATGATGAATAGATGAAAAGATACTCCTAGTTTTACCTTGCGTTTTTTTAAGCAATAATTTATGGTCACAATTTGATTTTTTTCTATAAATTTTTTCCCTTATATTTTAAATAAACAATATTTATGTCATTTTTTTATGTCAAGAATAACTTTATTTTCCCGTTTTTTTAATTAAAATTGATAAATAATTTACAGAGATATTTGCAAAAAAGCAGTTTTTTTGCACTAATTTATAAATTTTATTAATTTTTTTATTAACAAAATAAAATGGTATTAATACATTTACACATCAAGGAATTACCATCTTTTAGATATGTGCGAAATTTCCCCCCGATCAGTCAAATATTTTATTAGTTATTTAATTTGTTTATCCCTAAGGCTAATTATTTAAACTATTGAGCTTGCCCTATGCATGATGCTAGACATATTCAGCAAATTTCATAGGATTCTTTAAGACTTAGACTATCTCAGAAGTTAAATGCATATTGAGTTTTAATCGAAATTATTTACAAAATAAACGTTTGAAAAAGGGGTATATTTTTTACTTATAAACAATTGTAATAACTTCTATATTTTTCAAGCTACAGACTTGTACGTACAACCATTGAATAGCTGGTAAAAAAGCTCACATTAAAAAATAAAAAACCTTCTATGACCAATAGGAACGAAGTTAGTGACTATTTTTAAAAAAATCATATCTCCATTGGTTCTAAACAT
This sequence comes from Diabrotica undecimpunctata, assembly GCF_040954645.1. Classification (NCBI taxonomy): domain Eukaryota; kingdom Metazoa; phylum Arthropoda; class Insecta; order Coleoptera; family Chrysomelidae; genus Diabrotica; species Diabrotica undecimpunctata. The sequence goes on along the minus strand of NW_027312327.1, from coordinate 23,344 downwards.
TAAGAAGTAAAATTTGCACAAATTTTGAATGAAAATCTAAACTTTATACTGAAACTTATAGCTATAAAATTTATCTAATTTTTCGAAACGACGGTACTTTCGAAAGATCGACATAGGAAAGTGGAGAGGATATCTGTTTCAGCTCCGTTTTTTTTTCGGCATCGGAACTTCAAATTGCAACACGTAGGAAAAATTTACATTATCTCGACTTCCTTTGCAGCTGCAAGCCTCTTTTTTTTATTCTGGGTTAGCTCGTCGAAATATGAATAACTACATAGTTTTCACTGGCCGGGAAATATGAGAAAACTTGGAAAAATTGAGTCCATTTGAAATTCACCCTAAATAATTACTTTTTTTTAATTTGCTCGAATAATCTGTCGCAGTATTAATAATGATGACATAATTTTCACCTCCCATAAATCTCGGAAAATCAACATATGTTTTTTCATTTTATATCAATAATGTAATAATACTTATATATTTTATAAATTAAATTTCAGGTAATTTTTTACACATTATATTATTATATTCCTTATATTAATTATAATTGTTTGTATTTTTATAATTAACAATATTGATTTTAATTCTATTTTTCTTACAAATATGATATACAATATTAATCTAATCTGCCTTACTGCTTTGATAAAATAAGTCGATTTTTTCATCACTTGCCTTATTAAATTTTGCAATGTTTATTGAACTTTACTTTTTTTATTTTCTTTACATACATTGGTTTAAAAGTTAAAATTTGGTTCATTTATTCGACTTCACTGTCAGGTCTGAACCTTTTTGTTGCAGGTTGTTTGTCTTCACTTATTAAGTCAGTCTTTCCATACATTAACATAATAATGGGCGATCTTAATGCCAAGGTGGGTCAAGGTAAGGTAGGAGAACAAGTAGAAAAATATGGGCTTGGAAACAGAAATGACAGAGGAGATCGATTGATTCAATTTTACCAAAGTAAAGACTTCGTAATAATAAATACCTTTTTCAAATTACCTCATCGACGGTTATATACATGGACATCTCCACAACATACCAAAGAAAAAATAGTGAGAAATCAAATAGACTACATTATGATAGCAAGGAGGTATCATAATACTGTTAAATGTACTAAGACGCACCCAGGAGCTGATATGGGCTCAGATCATAACCCGGTAGTTACTGTGATAGAGGCGAGACCAAAAAAGATTAGAAGACCACACAGAAAGGCACTAGATTTAAATAAACTTAGAAACAAAAATATACGACAAGAAACAGGAGAAGAAATAAATGAAAACCTCCGTTCAGTGCAGCAACAAATTAACGATACAAACAACGTTAACCAAAAATTAAAGTACATAAATACAGCTATACAAACCGCAGGAAATAAACATCTTACAAAAACAACAACAAAGAATAGGGGGTGGATGACACAAGATATACTAGACTTGATGGAACAAAGAAGAAAGATAAAGAATTACCCAGACAAATACAAAGAAATAAATAAACACATAAAAAGAGAATAAAAGAAGCCAAAGAGAAGTGGATTAAAGAACAATGTGAAGAAATGGAAATGAGAAAAAGTACGATGCGTTCAATATGCACAAAAAAGTAAAAAAAATAACAGGAAGCATAAAGAAATGCTAAATAGGTAAACTTAAAGACAAAGATGGAAATCTTATTGTAGATCTAGAGAATAAAATAAAAAGATGGACAGAATACCTGAATGAATTATTTGAAGACGATAGAAACAACTTATAGATAAAAAATCAAATTCTGACCATAAATTATTGTTTAAAAAAAAACGCAAGGTAAAACTAGGAGTATCTTTTTATCTATTCGTCATCTAGTAACCCCCACCTATGTCTTAAAAGCTTCAGATATCTGCGAAACATTTTGCCGTGAAATCGATGATTTTTGTATAACCAGACTGGGCTATGTCATAATTAGGCTGTAATCATAAATTTTCAAAAAGAAGGGATAAAAAGTATATAAATATTAGATATAAGATAAATGTTTTTAAGCGAGTTCTATTTACTCTTTGGCGGCATACAAGATTGAACATCTTTCATCCACCAATACTGATTCTATACATTCTTTTCACATTTTTCATTCACCAGGTACGTTAAATAGGACTTAAACTGTAGCCTGGCTTTAGTCGTTAAATAATGTGTCAGTGTAAACTTTCAACTAGTTTTATATTTATTTTAATAAAGAATTAAATAACTTAAGTTGGTGTCACATCCATCATTGCTCTCTAAATCGATCAACATCCGTTCTATTACAGTAATCTCATTATCCTTCAATATTTTATAACCGTCTATTAAAAGAAATTTATGGTGTTGACTAAGGTTTAAAAGGAAACACTTAAAAACATACATTATGTCGAAGCTGTTTTCTTGCCTCTTTATTACGATTACTTAAAGTGAAAACATTACTTTCATTTGTAATATTTAAAATAAACTGTTTATTTACGTCATTTACATAAAACAGCCTAATATTAAGAAAATTCCTAATACCTATAAAATAGGTCATAATTGTAAATCCAGTTGATTTCATGAATATGGCGAATGGTCAAATTTTAGATTTTGACGTTAGTTCAGAACCAGATAAAAGAGCGGTCTAACCGCCGCTTTATGAAATCTTGACGGGCGCCGATATAAAAATAAAATATTTTTTTAATTCCACGTTCCCGTAAAGCCAAATATTTTAGTAACACACACACATGTGATTAACCCTGCCCCCAAGGAACATGTATATACGATTGTAAAAGTGGGATCCACATGTCCGAAGATCAAACTGGTCACACTTCGCTATTGAAGTGGTACCTCTATTTAACTCCCAGGCTTTTCCTCCACCCCTACTCAGCGTGTGACTTACGTGAGGAGACTTATTAGTTCAGTTAAATTGTATTTTTGCTAGGAGAGTTTTGGGGTAGTTCTGATTTTTTCATTCCATATGTTTTTTGGAGTGCTTAATCCGAATCTGGGGTTTGCGGACAAAATTTCGTGACGCAACATTAAAAAAAAATCAGAATAAACAGTTTCTTTTTTCGGGTTTTTTGCTTAAAACTCGAAAACTATCTACTTTTGGTAAATGGTCTGTTTACAGAAATTAAAGTACTTGAAATTTTCTACAAATGCCAGTATTTAGTTTTTTTTTTCAGACGAATCGTTCGGTTTCTAGTGCGAGTTGAAAATTGTAAATTTTTAGCAGTTTATGCAAAACCCACTTTTTACATTTCAATATTTAATTTTTATGGATGCTGTCATTTGATAAATGTCACCTGGTTTTCCACACAAGCAATTAAAAACAAAAAAGGCAAAAATTATGCAAATTCAGTAGGTAGGTAGAACTCGTAACAAAATAAAACTTAAAATCTCGTTACTTATGATCATATATTATTATGATTATAAATTATAATATGCAAAATTTATATGAGCCGTTGTCTTTTGGAAGGCACTGGCTGAGGTTCTTCGATAACGATGAGTCCTGGTTCTGCTTGTTCTTGAAAATAAAAGTTTAAAGTTAAGTCATTTATCAAGAAGAGATGAAGATTGCAAAATAGATTGTGAGATTAAACATACCTTCCGCATCGTACTAAGGTTCTTCGATGGCATCGGGTCCTGGCTCAGGGTCTGATTGCTCCATCGTCAGCGTCGGGAGTCGTTCTCCTGGAAAATAAAAAGAGGAGAGACACATATCATATATCAAGGAAAGATGAATGACTACAAAATAACTTGTCAGATCCAACATACCTCTCTCTCTTTTTTCAGTTTCTTCTACGTCTATGTCAGAGCTGTCTTCTGGGGGCTCAACATTATTACACAGTCCTTCGCATGATGCGCATATTGGGAAACAATGGTGTCCCGCCTTCCTGCATCCAGAATTGCGTTGACAGCCCTTTTTACATTTACATGAAATGTACCGGAGTATTGAGTTTGGTGCAAGGTCCAAAGTAGTTGGTACTGGCACAAGACCACTACTAGTTTTTTGCCATCCCCACTCACTTGGGTCTTTTTGTTGCTCGTTAGGTGTGGCTTGACCGGATAACCACTGCTGCACCTGATAGTAAACTCTCAGTGAATGTTCTAGTGCAGCAGCTTCAGTTGGGGGCAATGAGGAAATGTTGGTCTTATTTTTGAATGATGAAGATACGTATTGTTTATATCTTAAATCGTTTTTTTTTTTCATATAGAGCCGTGAGAAACATGTTTCCTGCTGTGGCAATCTCATCTTGACTTGAATTAGGGTCTTTGAAAGCTTCAATTACCGATTGCAAATCTTTGTTCTTCTGCAGGACTTTAAGAAATTTAAGTTTCCCTTGATTAAACAATGCAGAAGTAGTATCACAACCACTCACACTTTATTTTAATTAACTTAAATACTAGGGGAAATTAACTGAAAACCTTTAAATACAAATCTAAAAAGTGGGTTTTGCAGTCACACCGGTACGAATTGCCAATTTTCAACTTGCACTTGAGACCGAACGGTTCGTCTGTACAATAACCAAAATAGTGACATTTGTACAGAACTTCAAGTACTTTAATTTCTGTAAACAGACCATTTACTAAAAGTTAACAGTCTTCGAGTTTTAAGCAAAAAACCGGAAAAAAGCAAAAAAAAAACCGATTTCTTCTGGTTTTTTAAATGCTGCGTCACGAAATTTTGTCCGCAAACCTCAGATTCAGATGTAGCACCCCAAAATACATATAGAATGAAAAAATTAGAACTTCCCCAAAACTTTCCTACTAGTATCACTTTACAGTACAAATTTACTGAATTATATGATCTGAAAATTACTTTGGGTGCCCTGGGTAATGGGACATCCTCTGTTTTTATTGACTGTGGATAAGCCACCCAACTGTAGGGGTAGCACACATATCGGCTTTTCTCCCTATTTACTTTACTGACTCTATCGAATTTACTCTACCTTGACATCGGGACTGGTGTCCCTAAAAGAAAAGTGTGTGTTCACTCTGAGATAGCGCGTGCCTGGGCTGATGACTCTCTGTCCGGAATGAGTGTGAGCTCGTACACTTAGCCCCCGATTTGGCAAAATAAATTTTGTTCTCCTCGCCGGCTGAGCATCCGAGTAGGGTCCGGCAGCCCATGTCTGCCGCACATGACCTAGGTGCTCGGATTTCGCGTTAAGATCAGTATACGATCTGCCTGAGGGGCCTGTGCCTGACGTCTGGTATAAAAGGCCTGACGGGTCTTTTATATATTTTACATTGTGTAGTGTAGTATAATGTATATATTTATGTTTATGACATTCTGAATAGATTGTTGGATAGGCCAAAAATTGACGAAGTAAGTCTAAAACGTTATATCACATAAAAACTTTTATCAACCTTCAACTTCGAGTTTTTTATCGAAGTTGATTAATTTTCTTTAGTTAAAAAAAACGTTTCTTGGCTTATTTCAGATACTCCTGAAGATACTCTAGGAAGCGAAAGTACTTGGGCAAGATTTAATTAATAAACTATGCTCGATATATCGGCCTTTTCATTTGATCAAAGTTCAAAAATATAAGTGACTCTTTTCTTTGAAAATCCAATCAGTTTAATGTAAGTTGTGTATGTTAAATAAAGGTTTTATCGTGAAAGTTGCCTAAATTATTCCTAGCGTTCTCACCAGTAATGTTGTAAAAATCCAACACTAACAGTGAAAATTCCACGACTGCCTATCAATGGAATTGGTAAATTTTATTGATTTTCTTGAGAAGCGAAAAAATGGCAAAAAAAAAACATTTATTTATTGATTAGATTTATAGAAACTTAGGTCAGATAGCCAAGCGGGCTGGGCGGCCGGTTCTCATTCGCTTCACTGCGAGTGGTTCAGTGGATGTGAGTTCGACCCCCAGCTCGGTCTACAGAAAACAAAAAGGCTAACGCAGCAGTTTAAAATTCTAAATGAATCTGCGGCTTAGACTAGAATATGCTGGTGTCTGATCGGCCTATAGTGGAGCAGTACGGCAAGAGATAAGGGCTTGCGGCTCGGTGATACTCCTCCATAAATCCCTACCGGAAGGGCGTACCGCCTAACATACCGATATATATATATATATATATATATATATATATATATATATATATATACAAACAACACAGTTTATTAGGGTTGCAGTCAGAAAATTGGCCGGAATGTTAATGAAACACTCTTATGACTTTTTGTCTAGCTTTCGGAATGGTTTTATTCCTTTTTCAAGACACTGTAATAAGAAAAAGTGTAAATATTTATAAATATCACAAATCTTCAGTGCAACTTACTAGTCGTTGAGATTATTTATAAAAGCATAGACACTCAACATTAATAACACACACATGGATGTGTGTGATTTTGGCAAAGGAAAAGAACCATTCAAAACGTGTTTTCTTGGAAATGTATTCCATAAAATCGAGTACATCTTGCATCAATGGCCTCTTGTATTTCTTAAAAAGAAATATGATATTAAGTACACCTAATTACTTTTTAATCATAGGATTTTTTATTTTTGTTCTCTATGTGCCAGAGTTAAAACACACCAGTAAAAGATGACAACAAAATTTTTACTATTTTTACCTAAATTTTAAAAAATTTAGAATGTATTTTGTCCACTATTTTATATTCTATGTGTGTGTTTTTAATGTTGAGTGTCTATGCTTTTATAAATAATCTCAACGACTAGTAAGTTGCACTGAAGATTTGTGATATTTTATAAATATTTACACTTTTTCTTATTACAGTGTCTTAAAAAAGGAATAAAACCATTTCGAAAGCTAGACAAAAAGTCATAAATAAGAGTGTTTCATTAACATCCCGGCCAATTTTCTGACTGTAACCCTAATAAACTGTGTTGTTTGTTTATATTGACAGTCACTAATATCCAATAATTCTTATATATATATATATATATATATATATATATATATATATATATATATATATATATACTTGCAGCAACATACAAAAATTGTATACATAAGCTGCACTCTGCACTGAATTTTTGTTGATAGGATACTCTCATCATATACCATATCATAAGATATCGAATTTTTACCGTCGAGTTCAGATTTATTTCCTAGGTGGCGCTAGGAGTTATCCTACCGGACAAACAGTGTGAGTTGTCGTCCCAGCCTGTTATATAAATAAATTGTTTTGTATAAAACTTAAGAGGTCGCTGGTTAAAAGATATTAGATAAATAATGAAGAAAAAATGCAATATTTTGTTTGTAAATAAATTAGTGAAAAATAGCAAATACAACTGTAAATAAATTAAGAAATTAACTGGTCTTACTCATTATTGTTGTCTGTACAAAGAATATAGACTTACCTTTTGAAATATTGATGTATTCGTAACAGGCTGAAGATTTGGTAGCGGTGCATCACGACGCTCGGGACGCCGAGGCTAATAATACGAGACCGATCAAACTAGATGTGTTTGGTTCGCTGTCTTGGGATGAAGTGTTTTGAGACTTAAGACGGTCAGAAAAGAACCTTCTAACCCGTTGCGTGTGGTCTGTATACCAAGAGGGTACACCAATAAATCACTCTATTGTCTTGCGATTTTGAGTGGCGATAATTTAAGTTAATTGTGACCGTAATACGAAACCGTACACTTGTGTGTATTGGCGACACAAAAATAACAAAAGAAGTCAAATTCTCCGCACTTAAAACATAGTAAATGAGATAGCCAGTTTAACAATTTTACGAAATAACCGGAAGCAATATATTTTAACAGAGTCGTTAGAATACAGGATTGAATTAGATCACATTATAGTACACTAAAAGAAAAATATTAATAGTAAAAATATGAAAAGAAATAGTACATAAGTACTTTCCCAAACATAGATTTTTAAATAAATAAATTTTTACACAGTTTTTTAATGTGCAATTTTGATTTTTTGCCTTTTTTTACATTTTTTAATTTTCAGTAAATTTGTATATTTTTGTACGAAAGGGCGCCAAATTTTGTTTTACCAGGGTAGGTAAAACCCTAGAACCGGCCCTGCATCAGTTGTGCAAAGTTGAGAGATACATGTTAAAATTATTTCTATTATATTGATTATCTAAAAATACATGTCATGATAACATAAGCTTAAGGCAAATTTTAGCTAATTTAGCCGTTTATGATAAAACAATTTGATAACAAAGGTAATATCGTTTATTTATGGCAGTTAGTTTTCGACCTTTCTTTTCTTCTTTTTTTTTTTCTAAAATTTTTGCATTTGTTACCTGTCCCGGCAACAAACCGCTTCATATTTGCATCAAACGCCTCACACCATCGGTTTGTAATTTGTCTCGTATGCAAACTATTTTCGTAGTGTCCGAAAGTACGGGTACTACAGCTAGGATTCATTAGTCCTTCCTTCAGGCATTAAATGTTCCAAGAAATTAAATTTTTTTATAGTTTTTTTTTTTGTAATTTACGGACTTTTTGTCTTATACTCCTTCATTTGCGGTCAACTCGGTCTCGGATTAGGCCAACCCAACTTATTTTTAACATTAGTCGATAGCACCACATCTTGAATTCTCAATGCTTTTTATATTGTTTTGTTTGAGAGTCCATGCTTCCACTTCCACAACTATAAGATACCAAACATTATGATCTTAACATTCTTTTTTGTAGAGGGAGACTGATACCACGATTATTAAACAGTGTCCTCATTTATATGAAAACGGACCTAGCAATTTTATGTCTTTTGGTTTTGATACTTTGATCACGTGCCCCATTTATCTTAGCTCACAGGTATTTGCAAATATTTACCGTTTGAATGGGAGTGTTATTTATATTTAGTAATGTTTGTATGATAAAATGGATTTTTATTGAAAATAATATACTTGGTTTTCTTGGTATTAATCTGTATACCGTAGTTATTGCATACTCTATTAGTCATGTGTAACACTGTGTGATATGACACTTTTGTGCTGATACTTTAGGATGCGTCATGTGTATTGACACCGCGACAATAAAGTGTCATGACACAGTAACAGTGTCGTAACACCCCGAGTGTTTCCGGCCCGAGCAATGCAATTCACCGCAATAGTGCGATTTGATACAAGATACAACAAAAAGAGACAGAACACGAAAGTTGTGCCGAATCTCACCGAAACGAAAGTGTCTTTCAACTGCGTTGACTATTTTGTATTTTACCTGGTTGCCACGTTTTATATATTTTTACGGTGTCTACAGATAATTTTAAATCTTAAAAAATAAATTTAAATATATTTCTGTTTATGCAGATAAAATAATTAATAAAGAAAAAAACTGTATTATAAAAAAAAAAACAAATAAATAAAATTTCAAATCTAGGTCCAAACAACAAAACAAAAAATTTGAAATTAAAATTGTTATTGTTTAAATTAGGTTTAAATTTGTTATAGTTTAAATAATTATAGTTAACTTAAAAATCAGTGGAGAGATATTAAACGCTAAAGAAAGAATAAAGATACCTACATAAAAAAATCTAAATCTAGATTAACGCAACAAAACAAAAAATTTAAAGTAAAAAAATATACACCTACTTATTCGTTATTGTTTAAGTTATAACTTAAAAAAATCACTTAAGAGATTTTATCCGTCTTTAATCTCTCTTGCTTTTTGTTGACTATCTGTCTGGCTTAGAAAATATCCTTTCACACGGGACAGATGTAGCCATAATACAAAGCCTAGTCTTCATAATTTGGTATAATTTTGGGTAAATGTGCTTCCTCTGGTGCCACCACAATAGAGGATCCTGGGTTATACCGCAGCTATCTTTTCTCGGTAAAATGCTTGCTTAATTGTTGGTGCTGTTGAACTTCCTTGTCAAAATCTTTCCATAAATTTTGAAGTAGATCTTCCTTATACGGTATATTTTGAATTGGTTGTTCAATATTTTCCTCTTCGTTTTCTTTTTGTGTGGGTAATTTTGTGTTGGCTACCTTGCTGTACAAATTCTCTACTGCTTTGCGATACTGTCTTTCGTCTATGAAACCTCTATATCTGAAAATCTTTGTTTTAGTTCAAATTGCAGATTTTTTACCATGTTTTAAACCTGAGGCATCATTGTATTTATGTCAAATGAATTCATGTGTTTCGTAATTTGTTTGTAATAAAATATTATTGACGAAGCACTAACTTTTTGCTCGGAACTTATGGCAGTTGTAACTAAATTAAAAATTTCCAGAACTTTAATGAACTGTTCAGCAATAGTCCAGTCTTCGTTTTGTAGAGGCCCAACAGATTCTGTAGCTGAACTATTTAAAACTGCCAATGTTGATATGATTGCATTTTTCATCTGTAAAATTCTCTTAATCATATCAAATGTGAAATTCCATCACGTAACTACATCATTTTTTAACTTTAGTGATGGTATATCCATTCGCCAAATCTCGGACTGCTGTCAAAAAACTGACAACGTCGCAATATATCTAACTAGTTCATCAATCAAACATCAACAAACACATTTTGAGTTTTTAACCTGTCTGATCTATTATCCTTTTGTGTGCTTCTCAAAAAGGATTTATTTATGAAAAGATCAACTCTCGGTCAGTCCGCACAGCTATTAAGTAAATGCAAAACAGATGTTACAGCTTAGGGAAGGTTTCAAACTTTCACGTAGTGTCAATGGCTTACTGTGTTATATGACACAATAGTGTTGACACACTGAGTTGATACAATAAACTGCGCCAGTGTTGCTGTATCAACACCTAAAAATTTAGTGTGTTACCCATCTTTATACTCTATTCATATTCTGTAGTAAAAGTTGAAGCTCTTCTTGAGCGTACTCTCTTCTAGATTCCACGAGGAAACTAAGTTCCTGTAGTTGGCTGTATACCATATATTAATAAATTTTTAATAAAATCCTTTATAAAAAGGTATATAAAAACCCAGTCGGGCTATGTTAGCCCGACAGGGTTTTTACATGGTACAATGAATACACAAGGTATGATATTGCGCATGACATTTGACAGCTGGCCCAGGAGTGTGACGTAGTTAAGATCGCCTGAACCACCTCGATCCCATTATTACAGCTTAACGTACACATTAATTTTGAAATTATGGTTAAAAAGTGATCTAATTTTTTTAAATGTTTTGTTTTGGTTATAATTGAATAAAAAATATATTTTCAGTAGCGTAAAACCTTTACTTCTCCTAGAGATTCAGGCGAAATATTTATTTTTGTTTTCATACATATACTAATAATATAAGTACTCTTTTTGTATGCAAATCCCTTGAAATTTAAAAATTTTCTGCAGAAGAAATACTGTGAATAGGTAAATAGTAGTAGATTTGCTTATTCTCATTTACTGTCACTCACTTCCAAGCAGTTTTACTGAAATCTGTTTTACAATTCAATATGGCATTTTAGATGAGTTATAATGAAATTTAGTAAAATAAAAAATATACACATTACTATAATCTACCGATTATTATATGCAAAATTTACATATCAAACAATATAATAATATGAAAATAAGACACAAATTAGTTCAAACGCAAAACACAATAAATATCGACTTCAGACGACTTTACACCGGCAAGACAGAAAGCTTGTATAAAAACAAAAGTTCAACAATAATATCGGTTATCAATGGTAACTATTGCAAATTGCAAGTTATGAGATAATAAATATATTTTAAAGTAACTCAATACTGACTGAGTCATCTATTTTATAATAGAAAAATAATTTAGATATATGCTTACATATGTGTCTTTATACAAATGGTGTTTAGTTACTATTTATTTATGCTGTATAGTATTTTTTTGTAAAACTGAAAGTTTTTATTTGCCATTGTATATCTGGTTTTGTACCCTTTTCAAAGTATGCTGTGCAATTGATTGTTGCAATAGTGACAATGAAGGTAAAATCTTTAGGTCTCATACATTTCCTAAATATAGTGTGGCCAGAAAACTGTGGATTATATCTTGTTGTAGATAGGATAATTTTAATTGTATTACTGCAAGAATTTGTTCTACACATTTTAAAACTGAAGATTACCAAAGAAATCTACAACAGGAACTTTTAAATTACGTTCCTAAAAACGGTCTAAAACTAAAACCTGAGGCAGTACCTAGTCTTTATTTGCCTAAATCAACATCGGCTACCCTTTTAACCAACCAAAAGAAACGCTTACAAGGAGGCGAACACAGAGAGACAAAAAGTATGTTGAGCAGCTTCTTACTACTTCTAGGTCAACGACGTAAGTCTAAATCTTTATTTTTATTAATTATTAGTCATGAAATCTTAAATGGTTTTTTCATATCGATTTGTTAAGTAAGAAACTAGCCTCAGCCTGCTATGCAATTTGCAATAAGAACTGTTTCGGAGGAAATCAATTTGGCATCTTCCAAAATAACATATTTTTCTTTGTTAAATCATGTTATCATTATTAAAATATACAATGTTATCATTATTATAAACAATACCAAGATAATTTTATGTGTGAATACTACAAAAGATGTCATTTTAAATATTGTGCAATATTGTGTGTCCTCACTACACTCATATTCGATGGCCAGCTAGCTCATTCGATATAAATAAAGTTGACTTTGTCATTATTTATTTTGATTTTGTGTTTAGTTCAGTAGGTATATATACGTACAAATTTTGTGTACCTCCATTACCACTTTTCTGTATCTTTTTAAACATCTGAAATATCGAACTCTGGAGTATAAGTTAATTAACCTGTACCTACGTGTAATAAAAGATAATTAAAACTTGTCTTATAAAGGATATCTATGTTTTATAAAGGATAAATATTATAATAACATAATTTTATCATCTCTTTATAATTACTATAATTAAATTAGCCAAATTATATAAAAAAAACGTAAAATTAAAAGTCTTTCCTATACAACTACATTCAAATGTTGCGGGAATAAGCGTTCTTGACTACGTCATGCGCGAAAGCGAACCGATTTTGGAACATTATGTATCATACCTTGTGTATTCATTGTACCATGGGGTTTTTATATACCTTTTTATAAAGGATTTTATTAAAAATCTCTTCTAGATATTCTCGCCAACAGCACAGTATCGCCTAACGTTGATATAATTCAAATCAAATCAAATAGGTGATATTTACATAAATAGAATTATATTTTAAATTTAATTAATGTCCATATCTGTTGCTAAGAGTGTATATTGAAGGGAGGTTTAAATATGCAATTCGAATGATTTTTCTCTTGAATGTCTCTTGACATACGATGTCGCTTATAAGAGATAGATGACTGCAAACATGTTATTTTGAATATTTCAAATTATTAAAACCATGTTTTTTCCTTTAGATACCGTAATTATTAGTAATACTTGGTAAGAAAATTAACCAAAAAGGTAATAAAAAATGATAAGAACATTGTTGCATCGAGTTAATGTATTTTTTGTGTTTCATGTTAAAAATTAGTTAACATCGTCAATTGCTTTTAATGGCGATTTGTACAATATTTAAAGAATAACAAGATTATTTGGGTAAAACAGAAGTCAACTATGCAATGATGAATGAAACACAAATTTAAGATATTTGCGTTTTTGCTAAATTTAAATAAAATTAAGTAAAATAATAATATATTCCTGTCGATGGAATTGGAAACGACAACCAAGAAGACCAGAACTGGTTAGATAATTTAGACGACATGCTAGGTGAATAAGAATATAAATAGCCATGGATAGAGCAAGATAGAGGAGGCTTATGCCTAAAGATGGGTATTTTTGGCTTAAATTTTTTTCCTGTACTATTTTAATTGTAGCATATCTAATAATACTAGCCACAACTAGTTTTATTCTGAATATAACTTATTTCTGATCGTATTAACATTTCTAAAATTATCATGAAAAATCTAGATTTAGCCATATGGCTCACACTCCTTCTAAGGGGAAAATTCACTTATCCTAGATACCTACGGTATCGAAGGGATTGAGCTCTGCTGGGACTTTTTCCCGTGTTATCGAGCCCTAGGTGACTTGGTACGCTGGAGTATCGCCCAAAAATTTTCGTACACATCTGGATGTTGAGTTTAATACAGCTTTCAGCATGATCTTGTAGAGATGTTCATTCAGACCTAGCTTTTTTATGTTTTCTAGGAAGTTCTTTAGATTGACTCCAATAGTAAAGAGAATAATAGGTATTATCTGGGTACTTTCCATTCTCCACTGTCTTCGTATTTGAATTTAGAGATCCCTGTACTTGGTGATCTTTTTGTTCTATTTAACACGAAGATTATTGTTGTTGGGTATCGCCACATTAATTAGTGTTGTTTGATCCTTAAGTTTATTAACAAGTATGAGATCTGGTCTATTATGTGCCACTGTTTGGTCTGTAAGCACAGTGCGGTCCCAGTATAGCTTGTAGTTGTCATTCTTAAGTATACTTTCAGGAACGTATTGATAATATGGGAGATGGTTTGTTTGGAGAAGTCCAGCAAATGCCTGGCAATCCCCGGTAAGATGTTAGATGGTTCCGTGAGCTTAACATCCATATCAGCATTTACCATTTTGGACCTGAGGGTCTTTGACGATATATTTTAGGTAATTTTTGGTTGCTATAACCTGATCTTGAATGGCGAGTAATGAACCTTCTGTTTTAGGGAACATCTTTTCTGATATCAGCCAATAGTTCAACGCTATATTGTCGACATGGTCTTGACTGACCTCATTGGGATGTCGCCCGTGTAGAGGTTTACCCATCCAGGTGCGCATTTTTTCGTCCTTAGTAAGATGGATTTTGCTCATTTCTGGTTCCCTCAGTTTGATCGGTGTTGTATCATCTACTGTACAAATCGCGCGATGTAGAGTAGATGTCTTAGCCTGCACCTGAAAATAAGTTCTTAAATTAGTAATATGTTTTTGTAGTTGCTCATTTTTATCCATAAGTCCCCGTCCTTCTAAATACCACGGTAATGTCGTTCTTTCTACTGCACTTCGAGGATGGTGTTTTGTGCTTTTTTGAGGTGTTCGTACTTTTCGCTGAAGATTTTCTATATCCGTTTTTGTCCACTGAACAATACCAAATGAGTAGCTAAGTGCGGAACATGCATAGGTGCTTAGTGCCAACAAATTTTTACTACTAAGTTGTGAACGAAGCAGCTGTTTTAACCCTTTGTACAAAACTCAGTAGTTATCTGAGTTTTCATTTGCTTATGGTCAATCTTCCGCGCTTGCTTTATTCCGAGGTATTTATACATATCATTTTTACCCATGGCCTCAATGTCGAATCCAGCGGGCTGAACCTTTCCTTTAATTATATTTAAGACACGGCACTTGTCAAGACCGAAGTGCATACTAATATCATTGAAGACATTTTCTACTGTTTTTAGTATCTGATCCAGGTGGCTTCTAGTGGAGGCCAATAGTTTTAAATCATCCATATACAATAAATGATTAAGCTTTGCCACAACAGTATTGTTATTTTTCATCAAAAATTATTATTATACTTATTATTATAGTTATGGTCACATAATTATTTTATGTTTACGGTTTGTTCCACCTAATTAAATAATACCGATGTGGGTTCAATTTTATTATCAAGTTAGGTTAAACATATGTGTTTTAAATCGATTGCCAGTCCGTATTCGGGTCATATTACGTTTTTCTACTATACAAAACACTAATAAAGATATAAAGCGTTACCGATACAATAATTCAATGGTTAGTTAAATATTTATGTGATAAATTCTTTTAATAAATGTTTAAAAGAATGTTTAATTAGAACGAATACTTAAAAAAATCTACGGAGTGTATTTTTTAGAGATTTCCAAAGTATATCGTAAACTTTTGTCTGGTAAATTTTAACTAGGCTTATATATAGCCCAGTCTGGTTAAAAAAAAGGTGGAAAAATGTTTCGGAGATATCAGAAGCTTTTAAGACATAGGTGGGGGATACTAGATGATGAATAGATGAAAAGATACTCCTAGTTTTACCTTGCGTTTTTTTAAGCAATAATTTATGGTCACAATTTGATTTTTTGTCTATAAATTTTTTCCCTTATATTTTAAATAAACAATATTTATGTCATTTTTTTATGTCAAGAATATCTTTATTTTCCCGTTTTTTTTTTAATTAAAATTGATAAATAATTTACAGAGATATTTGCAAAAAAGCAGTTTTTTTGCACTAATTTATAAATTTTAGTAATTTTTTTATTAACAAAATAAAATGGTATTAATACATTAAACATCAAGGAATTACCATCTTTTAGATTTGTGCGAAATTTCCCCCCCGATCAGTCAAATATTTTATAAGTTATTTAATTTGTTTATCCCTGAGGCTAATTATTTAAACTATTGAGCTTGCCCTATGCATGATGCTAGACACATTCAGCAAATTTCATAGGATTCTTTAACACTTAAACTATCTCAGAAGTTAAATGCATATTGAGTTTTCATCGAAATTATTTACAAAATAAACGTTTGAAACTCTGAGATAGCGCGTACTTATAAACAATTGTAATAACTTCTATATTTTTCAAGCTACAGACTTGTACGTACAACCATTGGATAGCTGGTAAAAAAGCTCACATTAAAAAATAAAAAATCTTTTATGACCAATAGGAACGAAGTTAGTGACTATTTTTAAAAAAATCATATCTCCATTGTTTATAAACATTAAGAAGTAAAATTTGATAAACTTTATATTGAAAAATACCTATAAAATTTATCTAATTTTGCAAAACGACGGTACTTTCGAAAGATCGACATAGGAAAGTGGAGAGGATATCTGTTTCAGCTCCGTTTTTTTTTCGGCATCGGAACTTCAAATTGCAACACGTAGGAAAAATTTACATTATCTCGGCTTCCTTTGCAGCTGCAAGCCTCTTTTTTTTATTCTGGGGTAGCTCGTCGAAATATGAATAACTACATAGTTTTCACTGGCCGGAAAATATGGGAAAACTCGGAAAAATTGAGTTCATTTGAAATTCACCCTAAATACTTACTTTTTTTTAATTTGCTCGAATAGTCTGTCGCAGTATTAATAATGATGACATGATTTTCACCCCCCCATAAATCTCGGAAAATCACGGAAAATTAACTATGTTTTTTTATTTTATATCAATGATGTAATAATATTTATATATTTTATAAATTAAATTTCAGGTAATTTTTTACACATTATATTATTATATTCCTTATATTAATTATAAATGTTTGTATTTTTATAATTAACAATATTGATTTTTATTCTATTTTTCTTACAAATATGATATACAATATTAATCTAATCTGCCTTA
The DNA here is from genome assembly GCF_040954645.1 of Diabrotica undecimpunctata. Taxonomy (NCBI): domain Eukaryota; kingdom Metazoa; phylum Arthropoda; class Insecta; order Coleoptera; family Chrysomelidae; genus Diabrotica; species Diabrotica undecimpunctata. Next base: position 6,171 of record NW_027312327.1, on the reverse strand, counting down.
CTGCTTTGATAAAATAAGTCGATTTTTTCATCACTTGCCTTATTAAATTTTGCAATGTTTATTGAACTTTACTTTTTTTATTTTCTTTACATACATTGGTTTAAAAGTTAAAATTTGGTTCATTTATTCGACTTCACTGTCAGGTCTGAACCTTTTTGTTGCAGGTTGTTTGTTTCAGTTATTAAGTCAGTCTTTCCATACATTAACATATTGATGGGCGATCTTAATGCCAAGGTGGGTCAAGGTAAGGTAGGAGAAAAAGTAGGAAAATATGGGCTTGGAAACAGAAATGACAGAGGAGATCGATTGATTCAATTTTGCCAAAGTGAAGACTTTGTAATAACAAATATCTTTTTCAAATTACCTCCTCGACGGTTATATACATGGACATCTCCACAACATACCAAAGAAAAAATAGTGCGAAATCAAATAGACTACATTATGATAGCAAGGAGGTATCATAATGCTGTTAAATGTACTAAGACGTACTCAGGAGCTGATATAGGCTCAGATCATAACCCGGTAGTTACTGTGATAGAGGCGAGACCAAAAAAGATTAGAAGACCACACAGAAAGGCACTAGATTTAAATAAACTTAGAAAAAAATATATACGACAAGAAACAGGAGAAGAAATAAATGAAAACCTCCGTTCAGTGCAGCAACAAATTAACGATACAAACAACGTTAACCAAAAATTAAAGTACATAAATACAGCTATACAAACAGCAGACAAGAAACATCTTACAAAAACAACAACAAAGAATAAGAAAAAGAAAAAGAAGCCAAAGAGGAGTGGATTAAAGAACAATGTGAAGAAATGGAAACCTATGAGAAAAAGTACGATGCGTTCAATATGCACAAAAAAGTAAAAGAGATAACAGAAAGCATAAAGAAATGCCAAATAGGTAAACTTAAAGACAAAGATGGAAATCTTATTGTAGATCTAGAGAATAAAATAAAAAGATGGACAGAATACCTGAATGAATTATTTGAAGACGATAAAAACAACTTAACTCAGATAATCAATGCAACTGGGCCAGACATATTGAAAGAAGAAGTAGAATACGCAATAAGAAACGCTAAAAATTGAAAAGCAAATGGACCTGATGAAATTCCTACAGAACTGTTGAAGCTTTTGAATGATAAATCCGTAACCATAATATTAAATTTTGCAGCGAGGAGCTAAAACAGTTTCCCCTCCACTTTCCTATGTCGATCTTTCGAAAGTACCGTCGTTTCGAAAAATTAGATAAATTTTACAGCTATAAGTTTCAATATAAAGTTTAGATTTTCATTCAAAATTTGTGCAAATTTTACTTCTTAATGTTTATAAACAATGGAGATATAATTAACAAAAAAATTGTCGTTAACTTCGTTCCTATTGTTCATAGAAGGTTTAGTTTTTTTTGTTAAATGTGAGTTTTTTTACCAGCTATCTAATGGTTGTACGTACAAGTCTGTAGCTTGAAAAATATAGAAGTTATTACAATTGTTTATAAGTAAAAAACATACCCCTTTTTCAAACGTTTATTTTGTAAATAATTTCTGAGTAACTTCTAAGATAGTATAAGTCTTAAAGAATCCTATGAAATTTGTTAAATGTGTCTAGCATCATTCATAGGGCAAGTTCAATGGTTTAAATAATTAGTCCCAGGGATAAACAAATTGAATAACTTTTAAACTATTTGACCGATCGGGGGGAAATTTCGCACAAATTTAAAGGACGGTAATTCCTCAATGTTGCAATGTATTAATAACATTTTATTTTGTTAATAAAAAAATTAATTAAATTTATAAATTAGTGCAAAAAAAAACTGCTTTTTTGCAAATATCTCCGTAAATTATTTATCAATTTTAATTGAAAAAACGGGAAAATAAAGATATTCTTGATATTAAAAAATGGTATAAATATTGTTTATTTAAATTATAAGGGAAAAAACTTATAGATAAAAAATCAAATTCTGGCCATAAATTATTGTTTAAAAAAAACGCAAGGTAAAAATAGGAGTATCTTTTTATCTATTCGTCATCTAATAACCCCCACCTATGTCTTAAAAGCTTCAGATATCTGCGAAACATTTTGCCGTGAAATCGATGATTTTTGTATAACCAGACTGGGCTAATAGGATATATTAAAGATATATAGCAAAATATACCCAGAGAGACTCTGACCTTACAACCAAACTTCGCAAAATTCTTTCTTTCCTTCTTCTTCAAGTGCCATATCAGAGTTATCCGACGTCGGCGATCACAATTGCAAAGGCTTTTCGATCTTCTGCCACATGAAATAATTGTCCTGCGTTTATATCTAAGTCCTTTCACGAATGTTTTTATTCAAGAAACCTGTTTCTTCCTTCATCTCCACCGCCTGCTATTTTGCTTTTAAGGATCAGTTGTAATATTTTATATCGATTTCCTTTCACTATATGTCCCAAATAAGACATTTTCCGGTGTTGAACAGTCTTTAGCATTTCTCTATCTTTGTTGACCCTCCTTAGTACTTCCTTATTAGTTTTTCTTGTTGTCCAAGGTATCTCCAGCATACGTCTATGAATCCTCATTTCCAATGCTTTAATTCTGTTCATACTTGATACTTTTAGTGTCCACACTTCCACTCCATACAAAAGTACAGACCAAATATAGCACTTAACCATTATTTGTCTTAGTTCTAAACTGAGATGATTATTGCAAAGGAATGTTTTCACTTTTATAAAAGTAGTTTTAGTAATTGCTGATTTACTTCTTTCTAGGATTTCTCCACGAGGTTTTCGTATGTTAACGATCTGAGAGGCCTCGTGGTATAAATATGTTTCCATGAGTCTTTAATGCAGTGGTTCCAATTTACCTTCTGAATTCTTATGCCGTTGACAATCTATTGATTCGTCTGGTCCATATAGCATCTGGTCAATTAAAATCACTTGCTATTTATTTTATGCACTTCGAATAGACACAAATAACACAAATATCTTCAAAAGATGCACAAAACTCTTCATATAAGACTGCTGAAGAGCCAGGTGGAATATATACTCCTGCTACTATAAATTGTTCTAAACCACGCCTGTAAATAAGGAATCTATTGAAGTTTTCTCAACACTAGTTCGAATATGGGACCTTACAGCTATCAAAACACCTTCATCCCTTGTTTTGCTACTGGCTAATTACTGGCTGCATTTCTATCTGCTTTAAAAACATTAAATTGTAGAATGCATATTTCTTCATCATATAATATATCGGATTGAGTTTCGTTCGCAATCCACCAACATTCTGATAATATAACTATTTTAATGCACGTTCTAGATATCACATTAAAAAGAATTATTACTGATAAATCTTTTATAAATAACAAATTTTGACGTACTGTAGAAAATTAATTATATTTTCTACAATAGTTTGTCCTTCTAGAATAATTTTAATAATGATTGTTATTCTCACTAATATATCTCACTAATTTTAAGACATTCAATCAGCATGACACGCCTTCTTTCTGCTGCATTGTATCTTCTGCGCCTGTCAGTTCTTAAGATTCAAAATATTCAAACCCAACTACCCTTAAAAATCACTTCGTCTTTGCCTTCTCAAATAGAAGCACGCAAGTCAAACTTACTTTTTCAGCTTCTCAAATAGAAGCAAGTAATAGTTCTTCTCACGCTTCTTAAATAGAAGCAGTTTTCAAGTGTAACTTATTTTATTAAATAGTTAACTATAGTAACTTCAGTGTCTGTGCATCTAATATGTAAGTACCTGAAATTATTCTTTCATAAAGAAGAAAATCGACAGTTTGTGTGCCAACATTTCATAAATGCCGGTCCGACAAATTACAGGGTTGCCGGATATTCAACAAACTATAAACTTTCTTGTTCTATAAATCGCATGTATTTAGCTTTAAGAACAATTAATATAAACAGTTGTGTGGTTTAAGAACATTTTATATTAACATTTATGTTTTTATTATTATTAAAAAGGGTGATTTGTTGGCAATCCCGATACTCTTATTCATTCATGTAAATAATACAATAAAAATACTTCTAGCTTAATTCTTATTTTAATTATTCTACTTTTAACTTTACTATCCACTATATTATTACTAATCCGCAATTTTGCGACCTAATGGTCGCTGGTCCTTCGAGGTTTTATTTATTTATTTTTTATCTACCAAATGTAGGAAGGTGGGACTATAATTTTTCAAATATTTACTTTTAAATCATCGAACCAGCTACCTCATCCTTTCCCCTACATTTGTTTTGGTCCTTCGAGCCGGATTTCTTGTCAGAATGACATTCGTCTAATAATAATTCTATTACTTTTCAATAGCTAGCACGTTATTTGTCAAAATGACATTTTTATCATAATTATTCTATTACTTTTTGCTCACAATTGTTCTATCAATTTCTAAACTTATGCCGCTAATCACCTTTGAGTGCACCTGAACAATATTTTATGAAAAACTCAAAACAGTGACAGTGATTTTATAACGGACAAAATAATTTTAAAACTTTATCGGGAGTGTTCGGTTTTCAGAAATTTTTGCGAACCGGCAACCCTGTTGAAACTGCATCAACCCTAAGTACGCGATAGTAACAGAACTAACGGTCCAGTTCCTTTATCTCTACACCATCTGTTGTGTTTGTGTTAAAAACATTAGCTTTATCGGCATTTAGTGACTGATTTTATAAGTCTTGCCGAAAGATCTTTACCTGCCTACTTACGAACCTTTGGGGTGTTTGGTAAATAAACACTACCTGATGTTTGTTTGAAGCTTATTTTAAAACGTTTTCGTGAACATTATTTGTAGTTTTAAGAAGTCATTTTTACGATCATACCTGAATTTGAGTATTTATCTACATAATATATTGAGAATTTATATTTCGTTTTATATATTTTGAACTGTTTGTTATTGTTTTATTTTTATAATCGATATCTGCATTGTGATTTTCGTGATATTATTATTGATATTATCATTTTAACTGGTAATATTTTATTTTCTGTCTATTATTTTCTAGGTTTTTAATGATTATTAATAATTAATTTGAATTTTACCAGTTTGCTTATATTCTATTTACATATATTTGTTGCGTAGCGCATTCCTTATTTTCTGATTAGTGGCTTGTAATTCTTTCGTATTTTAAAATGGATCTAACCGCTATAAAAAATAAACGTAAAGGTTGTAAAATTCAATTGTCTAGGATCGAATCCTATATTAAAAATCTTGATGGATCGGAGGAAATCTGCATATTAAATGTAAAACTTCAAAATATTTTAAGTACCTACGAAAGTTACAAAAATCTTCAAAGTGATATAATTGCACTTGAAGATTTTAGCGATGTAGAAGTAAATGCAGAAAATTTAGTATCAGATCGTTTCGAGATTGCTATTGCTCAACTTGGATCCAATATTGAAAATATTAAGAAAAAATTATCCAATAGTGATATTATTGAATCCTCTAATGTTGTTTTGCCAAAAATCAACATTAAACCTTTTACAGGATTGGCTCAAGAATGGCCTTCATTTTTCGATCTTTTTTCAGCGGTAGTGCTGAATAACTCTAAATTAAAAACTGACGGGGAAAAATTTTATTATCTAAAAAGCTTACTGCGCGGTCCTCCTTTAGATTTAATTTCCAGTCTGAGCCTAACTAATCAGAATTTAAACGTTGCTTTAGATATTTTAAAAAAGACATATGACGATAATTTTAAGTTATTAATTTCTTTGTACCAAACTTTGGTAGAACAAAAAAGTTTATCAAAAAGCACAGCAAACGATTTGAAGGAATTCTATATTACCTCTCGTAAAACTTTCGATTTAATAAATAATACAGGTCATACTCCTCAAATAAAATTTGAATGTTTAATTATATTTTTGCTAGAACAAAAACTTGACTTCAATTCTAGGAAAGCGTTTGAGAGCGAGCGAGATACAGGAATCATTCCTACTGCGGAAGAATTTTTTGAATTTTTGAATAAAAGACAATCCGTTTTAGAAAATTTAAATCTTTTTGAACCCAATTCTACTCTGAGATAGCGCGTAAATTTTATTCCAGACACACTGACGGCCGAAAAAATAAGGTTTCATTAGTTTCTAATGTAAATAACCTTCAACGTCAATCTTACAACTTCCGTGCTAATTGTTTTTATTGTAAAGAGTCTAATCATCTTATTACTCTGAGATAGCGC